>NC_056441.1:25266026-25463526 GCF_018296145.1 Oncorhynchus tshawytscha
AAATGTATGTGAATCCAGCAGAATCTATAATACCACAAATAATGACAGGGTAGGCTGCTCTGCAGACACTGACAAACTGGGATTAATAGAAAAACGGCCTTGTCTAGAATGCAATCAATCTAATTGAGGCCTATGAAAAGGGGAGACACACACTGTAGGCGTTTAACCTGGAGGAAATTGTCACCAAAAAAATAAATTAAAAAAATTCAAGAGAAAGGACTCACCCAATGAAGACTGTGAATAGGTGCACTCACCGGGGATATTTCTTTAATTTCACCTTTATTTAACCTGGTTGGCCAGTTGAGAACAAGTGGCAATAAAATAAGCTATTGAGCAAACAGTAGCCAACTGGGATGAGGATTTTGATAGCCTAAAGAAAGAGACAGGTTTGAGTTTCTTCTTGGTCTCCTCTGTTTTTCTAGCGATTGCATTATGAAATATTGCGATA
The DNA here is from genome assembly GCF_018296145.1 of Oncorhynchus tshawytscha. Lineage (NCBI taxonomy): Eukaryota > Metazoa > Chordata > Actinopteri > Salmoniformes > Salmonidae > Oncorhynchus > Oncorhynchus tshawytscha. The sequence continues at coordinate 25,266,475 of NC_056441.1, forward strand.
GGCTTATTTAAGATGCTTTCACTGACAGCCGCAAATCAACAAATCAGCCATTTGAAATGCTGCGCACGCTGCCCAAATTGCACACTACCCTGACTTGAGATTATGCCCGGGCCACCATTGTTCCTGTTCCCAAGAAAGCTAAGGTAACTGAGCTAAATGACTACCGCCCGTAGCACTCACATCCGTCATCATGAAGTGCTTTGAGAGACTAGTCAAGGACCATATCACCTCCACCCTACCTGACACCCTTGACCCACTCCAATTTGCTTACCGCCCAAATAGGTCCACAGACGATGCAATCTCAACCACACTGCACACTGCCCTAACCCATCTGGACAAGAGGAATACCTATGTGAGAATGCTGTTCATCGACTACAGCTCGGCATTCAACACCATAGTACCCTCCAAGCTCGTCATCAAGCTCGAGACCCTGGGTCTCGACCCCGCCCTGTGCAACTGGGTACTGGACTTCCTGACGGGCCGCCCCCAGGTGGTGAGGGTAGGCAACAACATCTCCTCCCCGCTGATCCTCAACACTGGGGCCCCACAAGGGTGCGTTCTGAGCCCCCTCCTGTACTCCCTGTTCACCCACGACTGCGTGGCCATGCACGCCTCCAACTCAATCATCAAGTTTGCGGACGACACAACAGTGGTAGGCTTGATTACCAACAACGACGAGACGGCCTACAGGGAGGAGGTGAGGGCCCTCGGAGTGTGGTGTCAGGAAAATAACCTCACACTCAACGTCAACAAAACTAAGGAGATGATTGTGGACTTCAGGAAACAGCAGAGGGAACACCCCCATCCACATCGATGGAACAGTAGTGGAGAGGGTAGCAAGTTTTAAGTTCCTCGGCATACACATCACAGACAAACTGAATTGGTCCACTCACACAGACAGCATCGTGAGGAAGGCGCAGCAGCGCCTCTTCAACCTCAGGAGGCTGAAGAAATTCGGCTTGTCACCAAAAGCACTCACAAACTTCTACAGATGCACAATCGAGAGCATCCTGGCGGGCTGTATCACCGCCTGGTATGGCAACTGCACCGCCCTCAACCGTAAGGCTCTCCAGAGGGTAGTGAGGTCTGCACAACGCATCACCGGGGGCAAACTACCTGCCCTCCAGGACACCTACACCACCCGATGCTACAGGAAGGCCATAAAGATCATCAAGGACATCAACCACCCGAGCCACTGCCTGTTCACCCCGCTGTCATCCAGAAGGCGAGGTCAGTACAGGTGCATCAAAGCTGGGACCGAGAGACTGAAAAACAGCTTCTATCTCAAGGCCATCAGACTGTTAAACAGCCACCACTAACATTGAGTGGCTACTGCCAACACACTGTCAATGACACTGACTCTACTCCAGCCACTTTAATCATGGGAATTGATGGGAAATGATGTAAATATATCACTAGCCACTTTAAACAATGCTACCTTATATAATATAATGTTACTTACCCTACATTGTTCATCTCATATGCATACGTTGATACTGTACTCTATATCATCGACTGCATCCTTATGTAATACATGTATCACTAGCCACTTTAACTATGCCACTTGGTTTACATACTTATCTCATATGTATATACTGTACTCGATATCATCTACTGTATCTTGCCTATGCTGCTCTGTACCATCACTCATTCATATATCCTTATGTACATATTCTTTATCCCCTTACACTGTGTATAAGACAGTAGTTTTTTTTTGGAATTGTTAGTTAGATTACTTGCTCGTTATTACTGCATTGTTGGAACTAGAAGCACAAGCATTTCGCTACACTCGCATTAACATCTGCTAACCATGTGTATGTGACAAATAAAATTTGATTTGATTTGATTTGGCCTTGCGATTTTCATACAATCGATATCCATTTTTTTAAAGAAGCTAATGATCCTCTGTGGCCTAAATCATGCTCTCTGGTGTAGTGTTTTTTGTATAGACAGGAGTAATTTTATAATTTTGTCAAGGTCAATTCAATTGACTTTAGATGAAGCTGCATAAAACAGTTTGCCGTTAGGCTAGTAGATTTACAAGGCCGAGTTCAAATGCCGACATCAAGTTCAAAGCAATCGGCTCACGGCCTAAACAACTGACAGGTGGTGCCGAAGTACTTTGTGGCACACAGAGTCAAATCATTTCTATAGAACAAACTTCACGTCAGGATTGGCAACCAAAGTGAATAATTCATGTCTGTGTGTTACATTAAACATAGAGGGAGTCAAATGTAGGCAAGCAAACGTTTCAGAACAACTAGTCGAATAAGACATGGGAGAGAGAAGACTAATTTTGGCAAAGAGACTTATTTATAGACTAATACAGTTGAAACAAGTAGCCAAACCGAAAACCGCAGACATTACTTGTGACTCCCCCGCGATCAAACCAACATAAAAATATCAAATGAAACGCAGCCTAACATGATCATTGACAGCTGCCTTGAAGGACACAAATAAAAACATGCTTTCTGCTACTAAGATCAGTGAAATGGAGGCTAAACTGACGGTGAAGAGCAGAAATCAACTAGCAAGCAAGTCACTGCAATGACGAATTGAGTGTGTGCACGTTCACGCGAAGGGGGGTAGAATTCTGGCAGGGGGAGATTTTCGGCACAACACCAGCAAACTGTCTGGCACCGTCTCTGCTTCTGCTTCCTTAGAAATGTGAGAAATGCGTGCAGACTGGCAGCTTCTCTCCAAGCGATGCTTCACATTGTCATCAAGTAATCCTTTCAATACGCTAAACAACCGTGGCATTTTAAATTGTGATTGTAAATGATTTTAGTCTACTTTTTTTGAGGCCTACTTTTCCATTTTTTGGTCTTGAGCTAGGATATGGTGACCTGGGGTCTCGTACATGAATATGTATCAGCAGACAGGACACTTAGATTGATTCTAATTCCAGCATACAGCTCAGTCACCGTGGATGTGAATGGAGAAGTAGACTGGTGACCTTGGGAATAGCAGGATCAGTGCCCTGCCTCCCTCTACTCCCAACGTGTTTCAGTAGGTCGGTGGTTTCCCAGCGGTTATTACAGGACATTACGCAACACGGCTGCTGAGTCTGTTCGAACTTTGACCCTTTATGCCACGCCGCATAAGAGCATCTGCTGATATAAATGGAAACAATGCACATGTCAACGTTAGCCTCCCGGTCTGCTCTGTGTGGGAATGATTGGGTGGAGGAGGTTCACTGGAGCACCTCGTCCATAAAAAGAGAGAGGGAATGAAATGAAGAGCATAAAAAGACAGATGAGACTAAGCTGATAACAGACAAGAGTCCCCACCCAGGGATGAGACTATTTCACAGTCGTGTATATAGACTGATAGTAGATGGAGACCAATTACTACAATGTACAATGGACCCATTTGCAAAAAGTAACACTCCAAATCCAGCACTTCAGAAGCATTTATTTTATCCTACAAATACAGATGCTTTTGTTGCCATCTTCAAAATGGTTTGATGCTTTTGTTTACCCACCACAATCGTTTTCCACCCTGCCCTAACACACAAACTCTTTCATAATAGATTGTGAGAGATAGATGTTTGTGGTCTCTTATCAAAACAGGAACTGTGGAATCAGTGATTGTGGATAGAAACAGGTCTGGAGCCAGAGCTCTGTAGGAGGGTGACGACACCCCTTCCCCACTGTAGGTGTGATCACACAGAGGCTCCACTGCCTCCCTTGCACTGACCACAGGTGACCTGGCCGCAGTGCAGAGAAAAGGGCCTGATATGACCGTGACCATACAGGAGAGTGTGTGTGTGTGTGTGTGTGTGACATGATAGCCGGTTCAAAGTCCTCAAATCCTCCCCACAGCAAGACAGGATGGGCAGGTTAACAAACAAAGGCAGGCACTGAAAAAATAAATAAAAGAATGACAGAAAGAAAAGCTCTACTGCAAATGTACAAAGTGAGAGACCACAAGCACACACACACGTAAAAGGATGGAGGGGGCTTGCAGCAAAGGTCATACAAAAATCCACACTAGAGGTCGACCGATTAATCGGAATGCCCGATTAATTTAGGGCCGATTTCAAGTTTTTCATAACAAATCGGTAATTTTGGAAACAGATTATAGCCGATTACATTGCAATCCACGAGGAGACTGCATGGCAGGCTTGACTACCTGTTATGCGAGTGCAGCAAGGAGCCAAGGTAAGGTGCTTGCTAGCATTAAATGTATCTTATAAAAAACAATCTCAGCATAATCACTCCTTGCCTCTACACCTGCATTGCTTGCTGTTTGGGGTTTTAGGCTGGGTTTCTGTACAGCACTTTGAGATATCAGCTGATGTACGAAGGGCTATATGAATCAATTTGATTTGATGACTAGTTAACTACACATAGTTGATGATATTACCAGTTTATCTAGCTTGTCCCGCGTTGCATATAATAGATGTGATACCTGTTAATTTATCATTGAATCATAGCCTACTTCGCCAAACGGGTGATTTAACAAGCGCATTTGCGAAAAAAGCACTGTCGTTGCACCAATGTGTACCTAACCATAAACATCAATGCCTTTCTTCAGGGTCAGGGTATATGCAGCAGTTTGGGCTGCATGGCTCGTTGTGAACTGTGAAGACCATTTCTTCCTAACAAAGACAGCCAACAAGGGATGATTTAACGAAAGCGCATTTGCGAAAAAAGCATAATTGTTGCACGAATGTACCTAACCATAAACATCAATGCCTTTCTTAAAAACAATACACATAAGTATATATTTTTAACCCTGCATATTTAGTTAAAATAAATTCATGTTAGCAGGCAATATTAAACTAGGGAAATCGTCACTTCTCTTGCGTTCATTGCACACAGAGTCAGGGTTTATGCAACAGTTTGGGCCGCCTAATTTGCCAGACTTTTACGTAATTATGACATAACATTGAAAGTTGTACAATGTAACAGAAATATTTAGACTTATGGATGCCACCCGTTAGATAAAATATGGAACGGTTCCGTATTTCACTGAAAGAATAACCGTTTTATTTTCAAAATGATAGTTTCTGTATTTGACCATAATGACCAAAGGCTTGTATTTCTATGTGTTAATTATAATATAGTAAAGTCTATGATTTGATATTTGATAGAGCAGTCTGACTGAGTGATGGTAGGCAGCAGCAGGCTTGTAAGCATTTATTCAAACAGCACTTTGATGCGTTTTGCCAGCAGCTCTTCGCAATGCTTCAAGCATTGCACTGTTTATGATTTCAAGCCTGTCAACTCCCGAGATTAGGCTGGTGTAACCGATGTGAAATGGCTAGCTAGTTAGCGTGGTTCGCACTAATAGCGTTTCAAATGTCACTCGCTCTGAGAATTGGAGTGGTTGTTCTCCTTGCTCTGCATGGGTAACAATGCTTCGAGGGTGGCTGTTGTCAATGTGTTCCTGGTTCGAGCCCAGGTAGGAGCGAGGAGAGAGACGGAAGCTATATTGTTACACTGGCAATAACAAAGTGCCTATAAGAACATCCAAGTCAAAGGTTAATGGAATACACATGGTATAGAGAGAAATAGTCCTATAATTCCTATAATAACAACCTAAAACTTCTTACCTGGGAATATTGAAGACTCATGTTAAAAGGAACCACAGGCTTTCATATGTTCTGAGCAAGGAACTTAAATGTTAGCTTTTTTACATGGCACATATTGCACTTCTCCAACACTTTGTTTTTGCATTATTTAAACTAAATTGAACATGTTTCATTATTTATTTGAGACTAAATTGATTTGATTGATGTATTATATTAAGTTAAAATAAAAGTGTTCATTCAGTATTGTTGTGATTTATTTATTTGTTATAATGACAATGTAAAAATATTAAATAAATAAAACCGGCCGATTAATCGGTATCGGCGCTCTTTGGTCCACCAATAAATCGGTATCGGTGTTGAAAAATCATAAAATCGGTCGACCTCTAATCCACACTGCCGCAGAGAAAGAGAGAGATAGCAGAGCCACACTATATGCAACTCAGAGAAACTGGAATCCCTCAATGTCACCATTACAGTGAAGAAAATAACCAATGTCAGGCAGACACTTAGAATGATTTACCAGGTGGAAAACTACACATACACACTGTGAATACACAATGAAGGAAATGGAGTCTGTACTTATAGTAAATCTGATAGGACATACTATAAATTGTGTAAACTAAAAGTAATGTGTTACATTACTCCAGCACCAAGGTCACCTTGGACTAATCCTGTCTCAGAGGGTACTGTACTAGATCGTGGTGTATGAGTGCAATCTGGTTTGTGAGATGGTGTATCAGTGTAGACTGGTTTTGGATCAATTGAGAATCAGTTTAGTGTGTTCCAGTGTAAAATGGCTAACTGGTTACAGTTAAAGGGACTGGCACTGACAGAAGCAGTGTTTTCTGGGTAATGCCTCTCACTCACGGTCTGTCCTTCTGTCGGTCACAAACTGCTGTCCTAATGGAATTTTCCACATGAGCGCCTTCTCCCTCTGTGCTCTTAACACTCCGCGTCAGCCACACACACACAGAGAGCACAACCTTCCCAACAACACACACACAACCTCAGCATCAATCCCGAGTCACTCTCACACACACAATCACATAATATGCTGACAGGGCTGAGAGAGAGAAACTGTGCCTCTCTGATAGCTCTGGATTTCATTGGGATACACAGAGGGTGTTACCATAGCAGCAGAGTCCAGCACATAGTCATGATGTCTGTTCTGGCAGTCAGTCTGCTCCGTTCTGGCAGTTCTGTGAGTCGGGGGAACAGACCTGCTGCTGCAGGTGAGATGTAGCAGACCTTCCCATCATGCACTGACAGGGATTAACATGGTTAGTGGCAGGAAGGCAGCGCCATCAACACCCAACCCCCGGGTGCTGAACACCCGCCTCCCTGCTTGGAATTCAGACCTGCTGGGTCAGGACTGAGGTGCGGGTTGGGGAGGTAAAATCTCAACTACTGCAGCTGGCTGGAAGTTGTAAGTGTTCTCACACACACATACCTGGAAAAGCTGGACAGCTAGATTGGTAGAGAGAGACATGTGAGTGTTGTGACAGTTAACAAAGGAGCTTCAGTAGGTGAGATCTATACTAGCCATGTCATTCAGGCATGCACACATTTACCAACATCATACCCTTATCGTCTGGGTTAAGGGCCTGTCAACTAGAACAGGCCTGCTAAATGGGGTCATTCCATTTGATTTCAATCACTTGACAGAATCCCTTTTGTTTTAAACAAAACTTTCCATGCCCATGGGAGAAGATCAGAAAATGACTTTTTGGACTTGAATGCCAAAGCAATTGGAAAATTGGTCAACTTTTAAGACTTCTATTTCCTATTACCCACCCTACCACGAGACCTCCATGTCTTCATCACTGGAAAATATAAAAGGTTGAGAATGATATCCTTTAAAAGGCTTATCAAACTATTCTATATTTGAGAGAAAATACATTTTTGAACTTTTTATGTAAATTATCTAAAAACTCGTAAACTCTGCACATGGTGTAGGTTAGACCCTATTTTACATTGAGGTGTTCGTGTTGTGCCCACCATCATTTGAGACACAGCATGCTCTTGAACACAGGGTGGGTGTCATGTTTTGGCTGTACTAAAATGAGAAAGTTGATATTTCAACTTTCAAAATGGTAGCACAAAGACAGTTGGAGGACCACACATTAGAGAATGTTAACTTGAATGGGAATATCAGTTGCTTTAAATACCATCAATCTTCCATAGGAAATCTACTGAAATAGAGATATTCACATTTAAGTTGACATTTGATGGTGGGTGGTCTGGCATCTTTGTGATAGTAATTAGAAGTGAGCATTTTTAGTCAATTAAAACTTCAATGGTCATGTCCATTCTATGAATTCTATTTCTATGATTGAAATGACACCCACCCTGTATTTAAGAGCATGCTGTGTCTTAACCGATGGTGGGAACAACAAACACCTCAGATTATGTCAAATAGGGTCTAAGCTACAACATACGCAAAATTGAAACAGATAGATAATTGACGTTAAAAGCAGTAGAGGCTCCTCAGAGGAGGAAGGGGAGGACCATCCTCAGTGAATTTAATAAAAATATGAATATTTAAGCATTAAAAGTTACCCTTTTTATATAAAACTAAATATAATCACGTCACCAAATAATTGATTAAAACACACTATTATGCAATGGTCTACAGTAGCCTCAACAGCACTCTGTAGGGTAGCACCATGGTCTAGCTGGAGGACAGCTAGCTTCCATCTTCCTCTGGGTACATTGATTACAATACAAAACCTAGGAGGCTTACGGTTCTCACCCCCTTCCAGAGACTTACAGTAATTGTGAGAACTTCCGGAGGACATTCTCCAACCTATCAAAGCTCTTGCAGCATGAACTGACATGTCATTCTCTTATTCTGATTGCAGGAAGCATAAGCTACAGCTAGCTCGCACTGCAGTGTGTAAAATGTGGTGAGTAATTGACTCAGAGAAAAAGACAATAGTTGAACAAATACATTTCTTCCAAAATGAAGCAAGAGAGAAATAGAAAGAGAGATACAGTGGGGCAAGAAAGTATTTAGTCAGCCACCAATTGTGCAAGTTCTCCCACTTAAAAAGATGAGGCCTGTAATTTTCATCATAGGTAGACTTCAACTATGACAGACAAAATGAGAAGAAAAAAAATCCGGAAAATCACATTGTAGGATTTTTTATGAATTTATTTGCAAATTATGGTGGAAAATAAGTATTTGGTCAATAACAAAAGTTTCTCAATACTTTGTTATATACCCTTTGTTGGCAATGACAGAGGTCAAACGTTTTCTGTAAGTCTTCACAAGGTTCACACGGTTGCTGGTATTTTGGCCCATTCCTCCATGCAGATCTCCTCTAGAGCAGTGATGTTTTGGGGCTGTTGCTGGGCAATACGGACTTTCAACTCCCTCCAAAGATTTTCTATGGGGTTGAGATCTGGAGACTGGCTAGGCCACTCCAGGACCTTGAAATGCTTCTTACGAAGCCACTCCTTCGTTGCCCGAGCAGTGTGTTTGGGATCATTGTCATGCTGAAAGACCCAGCCAGGTTTCATCTTCAATGCCCTTGCTGATGGAAGGAGGTTTTCACTCAAAATCTCACGATACATGGACCCATTCATTCTTTCTTTTACACGGATCAGTCGTCCTGGTCCCTTTGTAGAAAAACAGCCGCAAAGCATGATGTTTCCACCCCCATGCTTCACAGTAGGTATGGTGTTCTTTGGATGCAACTCAGCATTCTTTGTCCTCCAAACACGACGAGTTGAGATTTTCTATTTTGGTTTCATCTGACCATATGACATTCTCCCAATCTTCTTCTGTATCATCCAAATGCTCTCTAGCAAACTTCAGACGGGCCTGGACATATACTGGCTTAAGCAGGGGGACACGTCTGGCACTGCAGGATTTGAGTACCTGGCGGCGTAGTGTGTTACTGATGGTAGGCTTTGTTACTTTGGTCCCAGCTTTATTGCCACCGGGGCCCTCCGGTGTAACTGCTTACTGACTGTACAATAACAGAAAATTAGAGTATCATGTAGTAGCCTAAACCTATCGCTGTTACATTGAACTGGGTTAATTGAATATGAATGAGAGTTATCCAATATGCTGTAATAGAAATTAGGCCATGAACAAAAAATAAATAGTAAATGGCACTGACCGCCATTGGTTAAAAGGTTTAAAAATATATATAGTTTGGCAACCCTGTTTGTAAGCTTTAAAATGATGTCAAACGCAACCATTTATCTTTTACCGTGATGAAGACAGGGTTGGTCTCATGGTATGGGTATGCAAAATGGGTCAACTTTGAGCACCTCTATCTCCTAAACGTTTTGGCATTCAGGTCCAAATAAAAATCCCTTTCTGACCACTTCCTCCATGGGCAAATACATATGGAAAGTTGTTCACATCAAAAAGGGGTAGTCAAAAAGTGATTAGAAATTAAATGGAATGACTCAATACAGAACATGCTTCTTCAACATTAGAAGTGAGAAAACCCAGTTGATCTGTAATACCGGTATCTGTTATCTGTATATCTGTTTAGAAGTCGAGAAGATCTTGTCCAGAGACTGTGTGGTGATGGGAATCATTGGATGATTGCATTACCAAATTGATCGATTGACCTTGGAATAGCCAACTAGCTACAGATCAACACAGAACACATTGTTTCTGTTATCGGGTCAGTCTGGTCAAATCGATTTAGATTAGAAATACTGTCAGGGTTCTCATGGCGAACCTCATTAATGATGAAGATTAGAACACATTACAACAGGTCTCTAATCCACGCCCGTCCTGAGTGTGTCAAATATGTCTTGGGGTGGGGGAGTTTTTTTTTTTTTAGGGAAAACAAGTGGTTTACTCGGTAGATCAAGTCAGTTCAGACCCATTTAAACCGTGGAAGCCCTTTTCCACTAACCCTGTAGAGGTTGACCTGGGGTGAGAGAATGTGTTTAGGGTGGCAGGTGGGTTGGTTTTCGCTAGCGCTGCACATCCACGGTTAACCTGTGGTTTCTCAACAGGTTTGACTCATTTACATCCAAATCTTATTTCCACAGTACAGTAGGTTTTACACAACAATGAACAAGACAAAATCCTGTATTAATCTTACTCCCTGCTAGCTAGTCAACCTTCCTTGTTCACTTAGCGTCGGCCTATGTCCCTGAAGTTGCCTCTCGTGAAAGCCAAGGTTAAACAATTGCACAATAGATATTGCGTACCATGGCACACTACTGATCTTGCAAAACCGACATTATAGAATGTGGCCTACCGTTCCCTTTCCTACCGTTCACAGACAACATAGTACACAGAGAGGTTATCCCTGGAGTCTGTCAGTAATAGAGCTGTTCATTTGTTTTTCTTCCAGAGATGTTAGTCAACTGTGTGTCAGCAGCTCCAGTCTACACATTCCCTGTACTGTTGAACTGTTATAACCATACTCCCTGCTCGCCAAGAGTAACTTCCCTCTCGCAGCTAGCTAGTCAGCGTGGTGAAACCGCTTCCTTGTTCCCTCAGCCAGGGGATGGGAGTGGCAGTACTCAACTGAGTACAAATAACTGGAGGGGGGGGGGGTCCTTTCCCCCAAGACTGTGTCAGGCTGGCTGGTGGGACTGGTAGCCAATGGTCTGTCGGTTTGACCTTTGATTCCGTGTGGTGCAGAGCGGAGTTCATTGAACTCCAGTAACTCGCTCCCTGTGCTAGCTGGAGGCAGGCCAAAACAACACGCCCCAGCTTGTATTGTAAACTCAAGTATGTGATAGCATGTGATATTTTGCTCCACAGCTGAGCGCTAAGCAAACAGACAACACCCCTCCCCTTCACCTCCATTTCCCTCCACCTCCTCTCCCCTTATTATCCCTCTCCCTCCACCTTCCTCCCGCCCTGTGCCTCAATGTCCCCAGCCATAACACTCACCTATAGTCTGACAGAACACAGGAAGAGGGAGAGACAGCCAGGGGAAGTATCACCGCTTTAGAAAGAACATGCACATACAAACAGTACAGAGGAGGAAGAGAAGTACCTGGGGTCAAAGTACCTTGCTAAAGCTGGTCAATCATTTGTTTTCTCTGATTGCTGTGCCTGTAGGACATTTACATATATATGTGTACACACACACACACACACACACACACACACACGTTTAACTATACTTGTGGGGACCAGAAGTCCTCAAGAATAGTAATCAAACTAATTTGCTATTTTTAGGCTTAGGGGTTGTGTTTTGGTTTAGAATTAGGGATAAATTTATGTACTGTACTGTTTGAGACTAGGGTGGGGCAGTATTATATTTGGTGTTCTTTCTTGCATTAAGTGACAGACACGAGGATCATGTGCTGTATGCATGATGACAGTACTCTCGTGAGACTGGATTTGGGACCACGCGGAAGATTTGACTCTAAGTGCCAAAATTACCATAACATGCTCGACTGCCAGAAGTAGCTTCAGTAGCGGCAACCCGCACACAACAGGGCGGCGCCCCACCTGTGATTGTTTTTTTTACCAATTGTAAGCATCTTTTTATTTAAAAAAAAAAATACACAGAGGAATTCTTTCTTTGACAGACCAGGTGAATGCGATTACCCCTTATTGATGCCACCTGTTAAATCCACTTCAATCAGTGTAGATGAAGGGGAGGAGACGGGTTAAATTAGGATTTTTAAGCCTTGAGACAATTGAGGCATGGATTGTGTATGTGTGCCATTCAGAGGGTGAATGGGCAAGACAAAATTTGTAGGTGCCTTGTGAATTGGGTATGGTAGTAGGTGCCAGGCGCACCAGTTGGGTTCACACACTCAACAGCTTCCTGTGTGTATCAAGAATGGCCCACCACCCAAAGGACATCCAGACAAATTGATACAACTGTGGTTAGCATTGGAGTCAACAAGGGCCAGCATCCATGTGGAACGCTTTCAATAGAGTCCATGCCCTGAAGAATTGAGGCTGTTCTGAGGGCAAAAGGGGGGGTGCAACTCAATATTAGGAAGGTGTTCTTAATGTTGTGTACACTCACTGTAGCTAGCTGGTAGCTTACTTGCTAGTTCGACTTGAAATTGGCATGGGAGCTTCCTAATCTAATATCTGACTAACTCGGGAATTTGAAGTTATTTCAGAATGAAAGTTAACTGGCTAGTGCATCATGCACTGTAAAATGTTAGCTCGCTATCCCCAGTTAGAGCATGTGTTTTCACTTATTGCATCTGCATGCTTATTGCTTTCTCCCTGGTGCACTCATTGGTAAACTGGTTGTTCGTTCATAATAGTATAATCTAATCTGTTCAAAACAGTGTCAGCATTTGCTGCAGTGGTCATTTGGTTTGACATGAAAAAGTGAAATAGGTGATTATATGGTGTTGTTCAAATGCACAGATCACTTCATACACACACATCTTCTCAGAGAAACTAGCAGTAGTTTGAAAACTTGGCATCATATTTCTGTCGTGCTGCTTTGTTATTAACTGCAACCACCTCGCACCGCGGGTATTCAGCCAATCAGAAGCCGCCACTGCGTTTCAGTCTTAACACCAGGGATAGTTTCAGTCTGTAACACACAGTGTGTGTTTGTGTCTGTGTCCTAACACCACCAGGCGGAATGTGTCCCCCTCTCAATGAGGAGGCCCAGAAAGACATTCTAGACTCACGGCTGCATCACACTGTCCTGGTCTGGGGATTATATAAAACAACCACTGAACTATATTGAACAAAAATATAAATGCAACATTTTCATTGATTTTACTGTGTTACAGTTCATGTGAAATCAGAAATCAGTCCATTGAAGTAAATAAATGAGGCCCTAATCTATGGATTTCACATGACTGGGAATACAGACATATATCTGTCGTCACAAATTACTTTAAAAAGTGGCATTGTGTTGTGTGACAAAACTGCTCATTTTTAGAGTGGTCTTTTACTGTCCCCAGCACAAGGTGAACCTGTGAAATGATCATGCTGTTTAATCAGCTTCTTGATATGCCACACCTGTCAGGTGGATGGATTATATTGGCAAATGAGAAATGCTCACTAACAGGGATGTAAACAAATTTGTGCACAACATTTGACAGATATCTTTGTACATATGGAATATCTGATCTTTTATTTCAGCTCATGAAACCAACACTTTATATGTTGCGTTAATATTTGTGTTCAGTGTAAAAAACACAGTGCTAAGGCACTGTGTCGACTGGGGAAGTCACACCCACTGCCCACAGATGGAGAGAGTGAGAGTTCATGAACGTCTCTGTGAGTAGCCTTGGGGACAATCAAAGCCACCGAAGACCAAACACTCAACGACTGATAGTCTCCGATCGATAAATAAAGCTGAACACAGTGGTGAGTTAAGGGTCTGGCTTTCTAACGAGACTCATGATCAGACTGCTCTATCCCTTAACACAGTTTACCTGGTCTGTGATAGGTGTTTACCTGGCAGGACCTCATTTAGTAACCATCCTGAGTGTCCAGACAGGCTACATGAGTTAATCCAACAGTGTGATTGTTCTCTACCACCTGCAGATGTGTTTTCCCCCAGGGACACAAAACAAGTTACAAGCACTTCCCTTATCTAACAAATCTATTTGGATTACAGGTGTCATGTCATGCACAGGCCATGTTTCGCATGTCCACTTTTTTTTAGCACAGATGGAACATCCAAGTCAGACTTCTCTCTGCTACCGCATGGTAAGCGGTACCGACGTGCCAAGTCCAGGTCCCGAGGCGCCAAGTCCAGGTCCCGAGGCGCCAAGTCCAGGTCCCGAGGCGCCAAGTCCAGGTCCCGAGGCGCCAAGTCTAGGTACCGAGGCGCCAAGTCTAGGTACCGACGCGCCAAGTCTAGGTACCGACGCGCCAAGTCTAGGTACCGACGCGCCAAGTCTATGTCCAAAAGTCTCCTACCACCAAGCCATAAGACTGCTGAACAATTAATCAAATGGCCACTCGGACTAGTTACATTGACACCCACCCCACAACACGTTTTTACACTACTGCTACTCTTTGTTTAATATCTATGCACAGTCCCTTTACCCCTTTACCCCTACCTACAATGTACAAATGACCTTAACTAACCTGTACATAGCCTCATTACTGTTATTGTGTTAAGAAAATATTGACAAAATAAAATTAACTATTTCCTGAACTGCATTTTGGTTAAGGGCCGAAACATTTCACAGTAAGGTACACACCTGTTGTATTCGGTGGAAGTGAAATGATTTGATCACCATACATTGGCATATAATCTACAATGTATAATGGACAATTTACGTCTATAAAGTGGACCGTTTGTCAGTAGGGTCCAGATCAATACTTACTCGTTTTCAAGCAATGTCATACACACGACCTCTTTGACGCCCGGGTTGTTGGCCTTTTCACAAGAGCAGTTCTGGAGGTTCCAGGTAGCCACCCTGACCACCGCTTTCCCGTCCCGCATCCCCGACGGAGGCTCCACGTTGGGCCGCACAGACGTGATCAGAGTCGGCCCCCCGGGTGGAAGCTCCATGTCTTCACTTCGGAGACTGAATGATGTGGGGCTCGGGTGAGACTTGGTAGTATATGCCAACCCCCCGTTGGTATTGGTGGAAGGTGTTCTGGAACGCTCTACGAACACTTGAAAGCGAATTTTGTCCAATAAAGATGAGTTTATGTGATTGACCCTCACCAAGTCTTCGATGCTTTTAAACGGACCGTTTTCCATCCGGTATTCTACTATGTTCTTCGCTATTTTATCCGTGATGCCACGGATGCTCATGAACTGCGCCGGTGTGGCGGTGTTGATGTTCATACCTGTGCTTGACAGGTGGGGCTCGAAGTCTTTACGCAGAGACGACGGCGAGTGTTGGGACGAACTCGTCCTGCTCGAGACGCATATTTCCAGTCTGATGATCTCCAGTTTGCCGGCACCGATTCCGCTCACGAGAGCCAAGTCCTCTACCTTTTTAAACCCCGCAATGCAGTTCCGGTACTCCACGATATTCTGCGCTACCGTGCGGTTCACTCCTGGTAGAGTCATCAGCTCCTCTTCGGTGGCTGTGTTGATATTCAACCGCTCTTGGTTCACGAGGATGTGGCTGAAGTTACACGCGGCGCTAAACTTGCGCTTGCTGTTGTTGAAATCCGTCGGGTCTTTGGGGATCGAGCGGTGGCACCCCAAATTCCCTCCCATGGCTGCGGCTCAGTTGGCAGGTCAATCCACCGGGGCTTGGAACAGTCTAGACCACGGGTAGACCGGACAGAGCGGCGAAGACAGCAGCAGGCGCACAACGTGTAAAAGTAGCCTACAGTGTGATTGATCGACTCCTGCTCAGATATGCAAGACAGTTGTAGATGTGACAGTTCTACTAATTTACAGACATATGAGCCGTAGTATGTTGTACCGTGTGTTTGTTTTTTTCGGGATTAAAATAGTCAGAAAATACGCACAAAACAGCAGGTCCAATTCTTTAGTCGTTTAGCGGTCTGTCTCACTCCATTTTTATCATGAAGCCTGCTGGTGTTAGGTCCTTGCTGAATATTCAGGTACCGTCCACACCGGTCAGCTTGCCTAGAGGAACTAGCCGGTGGCGTGCTGGTGCTGCAGCACAGTGTTCGCGTTAAACGCCAGCTGGTCTCGTCATCACACCAGGGGGGCGTGGCGCTAACCTTTTTTCAGTCCACATGTTTTACTGTGTCCTTGAAGAGGACTTCAGATCTGACTCAATTGATCTACTTTATATTATAATGCATGTTTAAAATGGTTACAATCTAAAGAGAGAAGAGCTCTCAATACAGGCTTTCACATGTAAAATGCAGACTAATATAATCCCTTTGTGTTATAAGGAATATTACAACGGGTTATAAAACACTTAATCCACATCAAAACCCTATTAAAACTCCTGATCTATTGGTTTATGTTTGACACCTCTGGTTACACAAGTGGTACACAGGATTTATTTTCATTGAGTTGGTGAAAAAACTCTATGAAAAGGAGAATGAAAAGAATGAAACTCTATGAAAAGGAGAAGGGTGCATGATGATGAGATTTATCGTTTCTCTTCTACAAAATAAGCTCTTATTAAAACTAAAGTTGAGGTATAAGATGTAATAGATGACTATAATAATATAAAACAATATGAGTAATACAATTTTTTACACAGACACTTCAACAAATAATACTCAAACCTGTCTCCATGTTGGTCACAGAGGGCCTTATGTGTTCTCAGTTTTGCATTTCAAATAGTGTTACAACACTTCATTTATTTTCAGTAAATAAAATACACAGATACAGTGGGGAGAACAAGTATTTGATACACTGCCGATTTTGCAGGTTTTCCTACTTACAAAGCATGTAGAGGTCTGTCATTTTTTATCATAGGTACACTTCTACTGTGAGAGACGGAATCTAAAACAAAAATCCAGAAAATCACATTGTATGATTTTTAAGTAATTCATTTGCATTATATTGCATGACATAAGTATTTGATACATCAGAAAAGCAGAACTTAATATTTGGTACAGAAACCTTTGTTTGCAATTACAGAGATCATACGTTTCCTGTAGTTCTTGACCAGGTTTGCACACACTGAAGCAGGGATTTTGGCCCACTCCTCCATACAGACCTTCTCCAGATCCTTCAGGTTTCGGGGCTGTCGCTGGGCAATACGGACTTTCAGCTCCCTCCAACGATTTTGGGTTCAGGTCTGGAGACTGGCTAGGCCACTCCAGGACCTTGAGATGCTTTTTATGGAGCCACTCCTTAGTTGCCCTGGCTGTGTGTTTCGGGTCATTGTCATGCTGGAAGACCCAGCCACGACCCATCTTCATTGTTCTTACTTGAGGGAAGGAGGTTGTTGGCCAAGATCTCGCGATACATGGCCCCATCCATCCTCCCCTCAATACGGTGCAGTCGTCCTGTCCCCTTTGCAGAAAAGCGTCCCCAAAGAATGATGTTTCCACCTCCATTCTTCACGGTTGGGATGGTGTTCTTGGGGTTGTACTCATCCTTCTTCTTCCTCCGAACACGGCGAGTGGAATTTAGACCAAAAAGCTATATTTTTGTCTTATCAGACCACATGACCTTCTCTCTGGATCATCCAGATGGTCATTGGCAAACTTCAGACGGGCCAGGACATGCGCTGGCTTGAGCAGGGGGACCTTGCGTGCGCTGCAGGATTTTTATGCATGACGGCATAATGTGTTATTTATGGTTTTCTTTGAGACTGTGGTCCCAGCTCTCTTCATGTCATTGACCAGGTCCTGCCGTGTAGTTCCGGGCTGATCCCTCACCTTCCTCATGATCATTGATGCCCCACGAGGTGAAATCTTGCATGGAGCCCCAGACCGAGGGTGGGTGATTGACCGTCATCTTGAACTTCTTCCATTTTCTAATAATTGAGCCAACAGTTGTTGCTTTCTCACCAAGCTGCTTGCTGGTTGGTAGGTGATCAAATACTTATGTCATGCAATAAAATGCTAATTAATTGCTTAAAAATCATACAATGTGATTTTCTGGATTTTTATCTATGATAAAAATTACAGACCTCTACATGCTTTGTAAGTAGGAAAACCTGCAAAATCGGCAGTGTATCAAATACTTGTTCTCCCCACTGTATGGGTGCACTGCAAGCAGGGATAGAATATAAATGTGTATTTCAAAGGTTAATATAGCCCACAGCTTCCAGTCTCTCTCGCTCTCTCATTCTCTCTAAAACTGAAATAAATTAGCTAGGCCCCATTTCTTCCCTCTCCGGTCAAATAGAAATATGCAGACAACAGAACAACCAATGAGAGAGAGGTGCTGAAGGTGGTCAGAGTTTTACATAAGATGATGCATTGTGGCCAGTTTAAATGGACAACCAGGCTAAGTAATACCATTCTGGTTCTCTCCACGACAGTTTTTTTTCTCCTCTGATTTCATTAGCATCTCATTAGCATTTTAGATTAGCCAAAAGGGGATGTTGGATTTCATCTCTGGCTACATAAAGGTGGTGACAGATAAGCTGTCAAACTGTATAACAAGTTCTGAACTATGTAACAGAGCTGAACAACACTTAGTGTTTTGTTAGAATGTTATAAGACTTTATAAAAAGCTATGTGGATGTTATGCTGTGAGGGTTCAGCATAACAAAGCAGTGGAATTCCCGTTTGGAACTGTGTATGCAGGCTTTTGCTCTAGCCCTGCTCTAAGCACACCTTATTCAGCAAATTTAGGCCTCCCCTGGAAGCTGTAGACAGGAAGATGTCTGAGTGCCATGCAGCATACACCGGTATGGTTCCACCACCAGTACTGATGGGGAAAGCCATGCATGCCCTGTTCCCATCACACCTCTTTATATAGCATCAGAGTGTTTCATGGCATGGCTCAAAGTCAAAACACTTCCACCTTTACTTGAACCCTGTTCTTATTTCACAATACCGAGGAGGTCGTAATCACTGACAAAACACCAACAGGTAATAAAGCTGTCTGATGTCTACAGATGGATAAAAAACACAAAACAAGATGTACCAAAACAGCATGAATTCACAAAAGGATAACATAAGAAAGTGATCACAGCCAAAAACAGCTGTAAAGATTTAGCTATCACGCAGTGATGACAGTCATGTCGAGGATCCTGTTTCCCCTACCAGTAACCCTGTGCTCTATTCCATGCGACTTCTTTGCCAATATTGACTCACTCTAGCTGTGGCTGCCAAGGCTCTGACCTGTCGAGCATGGAGCTGTAGCATGACCAGATCACAACCAACATTTTCTCTTCTTGACCCCTATCCAACTTCTCTCAATTACTCTGATAATTTCACCACATAAACTAACTTGCCCATGTGGACACAGACACGTATACGAAGTCTGTCTCAGTATGCAAGACTGGTGCTAGCACTGCCAAGGTAGTGGGTTCAATTCCCGCAGGGGTCAACATAATAAAAATGTATGCACTCACCAACTAAGTGGCTTTGGAGACAGGTACACACATAGGCTGTTTACACAGGCAGTCCATTTCTGATCTTTGTCCCACCAATAGGTATTTTGACCAATCACATCAGATCTTTTCACATAAGATCTTTTTCAGAAAAAATATCAGAATTGGGCTGCCTGTGTAAACGTAGCCATAGATGCACAAAGATACACAGTCACAATCATTGTCTGGTCCAATGACGTAATGGGATTCTGGCTAACAAAAGGCCCGTCTCCATGGTGGCAGAGACCACAGGTGGTGAAACAGTGCAGACCCACATACAAAATAGAATCTGGCCCCTGATCCCTTAGTGGGTCCAAAACTGAGAGGCCCGTTAGACTAACGTACTGCTGTGTTACCCTTTTGTGTGACACAACGAGAGTGTGGCACACCTAGCGAGTGCACTGTGTGTGTTTTCTGGGCTCCCTGCTTGTACCATCAAACCCCTGCACTTACGCTGCAGCCCGCTTGGTTTTCAACCTTCCAAAGTTCTCCCATGTCACCCCACTCTTCCACACTCCACCGGCTTCCAATCTCGCATCCACTACAAGACCACTGTTCTTGCCTACGGAGCAGCAAGAGGAACTGTCCCTCCCTACCTTCTGGCTATGCTAAAACCTGACAACCCAACCCGAGCACCTCCGTTCTGCCACCTCTGGTCTCTTGGCCCTCCCACACCTACGAGAGGGCAGCTCCCGCTCAGCCCAGTCAAAGCTCTTCTCTGTCCTGGAACCTCAATGGTGTAACCAGCTTCCCCCTGAAGCTAGGACAGCAGTGTCACTGCCCATCTTCCCCCTGAAGATAGGACAGCAGAGTCACTGCCCAGCTTCCCCCTGAAGCTAGGACAGCAGAGTCACTGCCCATCTTCCCCCTGAAGCTAGGACAGCAGAGTCACTGCCCATCTTCCCCCTGAAGCTAGGACAGCAGAGTCACTGTCCAGCTTCCCCCTGAAGCTAGGACAGCAGAGTCACTGCCCATCTTCCCCCTGAAGCTAGGACAGCAGAGTCACTGCCCATCTTCCCCCTGAAGCTAGGACAGCAGAGTCACTGCCCATCTTCCCCCTGAAGCTAGGACAGCAGAGTCACTGCCCATCTTCCCCCTGAAGCTAGGACAGCAGAGTCACTGCCCATCTTCCCCCTGAAGCTAGGACAGCAGAGTCACTGCCCAGCTTCCCCCTGAAGCTAGGACAGCAGAGTCACTGCCCATGCCAGCTAGTGTTTGGGCAGAACCCTAATCTTCCCTATGTACTGGATGACAAGCCACCAGCACTGGAAGGGACCAGTGTGAGTGCATAGGTGGGACAGTACCTTTGGGGGGGTATACTAAGCTATATGGGATTGTTTTAAGAAGGTCAGACCAATGATCATTTAGCTATTTGATTTAGAATTGTAATACCACTTGACGTATCCCGAAAATATAATACAAATATTTTATGAAAAATGTTTTTTGGCCTTACTGCTGCTAGCCCATCCAAACACATTGAATAACATATTCCCTACATGGAACAACAGATAGTCCCCCCCAAAAACATCTAAAGGAAGTTTGTTCTGAAGTATATGTCCAATATCTGATAGATATAAGAAAGATGAGGAAACATTAAAACATCTTGACGTATTTGAACCCTTATTTTTGGCAGTAAACAGTTTCCATCCATTTTTTCAAATGGTACCGGGGGACCTTCAGACGAGTATTGTAAGGCCTGTGGGTGTCCTAGAGCAAAACAGTCAGTATCTGATGTGACCACCATTTGCCTCATGCAGCGCGACATCTCCTTCACATAGAGATGATCAGGCTGTTGATTGTTGCCTGAGGAATGTTGTCCCACTCCTCTTCACTGGCTAAGAGAAGTTGCTGGATATTCTCGGGAACTGGAACACGCTGTCGTACATGTCGATCCAGAGCATCCCAAACATGCTCAATGGGTGACATGTCTGGTGAGTATGCAGGGCATGGAAGACCTGAGGTGATGGTGGCGGATGAAGGGCACGACAATGGGCCTCGGGATCTCAACACAGTAATCTGTGCATTCAAATTGTCAAATGCAATTGTGTTCCCTGTCTGTAGTTTATGCCTATCCATACCATAACCCCACCACCACCATGGGGCACTCTGTTCAGAACATTGACATCAGCAAACCGCTCACCCACACGAAACCACGATTCATCTGGGTAGAGCATACTTCTCCAGCTTGCCAGTGGTCATCGAAGGTGAGTATTTTCCCACTGAAATTGGTTATGACGACAAACTGCAGTCAGGTCAAGACCCTAGTGAGGACGACGAGCACGCAGATGAGCTTCCCCGAGACAGTTTCTGACAGTTTGAGCAGAAATTCATCAGGTTGTGCAAATCCACAGTTTCATCATCCGTCTGGGTGGCCGGTCTCAGACGATCCCGAGGTGAAGAAGCCTGATGTGGAGGTCCTGGGCTGGCGTGGTTACACGTGGTCTGCAGTTGTGAGGTCGGTTGGACGTACTGCCAAATTCTCTAAAATTACGTTGGAGGCAACCGCTTCAGTGGACATTTCTGCAGTCAGCATGCCAATTGCACACTCCCTCATAATTGACATCTGTGGCATTATGTTGTGTGACAAAACTGCATATTTTAAATTGGCCTTTTATTGTCCCCAGCACAAGGGGCACCTGTGAAATGATCATACTGTTTAATCAGCTTCTTGATATGCCACACTGGTCAGGTGGATTGATTGTCTTGGCAAAGGAAAATTGCTCACTAACATGGATGCAAACAAATTTGTGCACAAACCTTTGACAGAAATAAGCTTTTGTTGGTTTGGTCAATTTCTGGGATATTTTATTTCAGCTCATAAAACATGGGCCCAACACTTTCCATGTGGTGTTTATATTGTTGTTCAGTGTAGTTTGTAGGCCAAACCGTTCGGACGCTACATACGATTTTATGAGAAGACCACATTTTTGGCATGTCCCATGGTTTGACAAACACCACTCTAGCTCAGTCACCTTTCACCGCAGGTGCGGAAGTGCAACATACTGTAGGCTGATGTCGCACTTTTGCATACAAAGCAACAACAACAAAAAACATCTCTAGCTTAAATTGAAAGATTTTTATGGGGATTTAAAAAAAATGCTATTTAGATTTCCACTGTGGCACAGACATCAACTTTAGGGGTTAAATAATCCACACAGCACCCCCTCGTGATGTGGGTCTCACCTAGCTATCTTAACATGAATGCACTAACTGTAAGTCGCTCTGTATAAGAGCGTCTGTTAAATTACTAAAATGTAATATGTACAAATGTGTGTACTGTGCATGTGTCACACAGTGTG
Source organism: Oncorhynchus tshawytscha (assembly GCF_018296145.1). NCBI lineage: Eukaryota > Metazoa > Chordata > Actinopteri > Salmoniformes > Salmonidae > Oncorhynchus > Oncorhynchus tshawytscha. The sequence continues at coordinate 25,289,191 of NC_056441.1, forward strand.
TGTTTGTGTTGCCTTGTCCAAGCCACACAGAGAAAAAAGCCAAAACACGTTGACAGCCACAGTGTGAAATCTTCTCCCTCCGCAGGCTGTCTGCTTGGACCCACTCCAGCACACCACACACACAGAGCTCCAAAAACACAAAGGTCATCGTCAAATTGCTAATTTAGCAGAACAAACACTGCAAGCCAAGTCAGAGGACTGCATTTAGCAAGAGCCTCCTGTGTTTCACCAGCTATGGAACAGTATTTGGCAGGAAGGAGGTCTCAGGGGTGATAGACTAGAGAAAAGCACTGAGCGGTGTGGACAGCGAAAATAAGCGTCGTAGTGTTATGTAAGAAAGATCGGATCCAGTTTCCCATGGACCAGGCAGCAAGAGACTGCTGATGAGACTGGTTTAGCATTAGTAACCACTCCACTGAGGCAGAGCTGAATGGGGCACTGTAAATATTTAGGGAGTCTTATACTAAATGGTCCTCAAGGTGACAATAAATAGAGATGATAGAAAGTTTGAGGAAGATCTGTCAGTTTCTTCATAGCTCCCTAGCAGGTCAATACTGTATGTGATCAAAATGCACTATGGCACAACTGAACTTATATCCAATGACTTTGAGTGGAGTAATTGGGCGGTACCCTTAGTGCAATGGCCATTACTAAAAACCTGGTTAGTAGGGATGTTCAGTCTGGACCGCATGGCTCCAGGGGTGCTGAGCACAGAGTGAGGAAATTAACCTTGATCATTGTCCAGTTTGACTTGGCTAGGATGATGTGGTCAGACAGACACCAAGGACCAACGCCAACACAGCTTTCTGTGTCAAAGGGTGTCGGTCCGCAGTTGACCCAATATCAATTGACAGGCTTTTACTGATGAACTATTACGATCAGCTAATTCCTAGATCACCATTGTCTCTTGCTCCATTTTAGGTCAAACCTTACCAATGATTCATTATTTTGTCTCAAAATCATCCATCCCAACAGGATGGTTCCGAAGTTTATTCAGATGCCCGAGATTTAGTCCAAGTCACAACTGATTTTTATCTTGTAGGCCTATTAGTATGTGCTAAGTAAGCACTATATTTCCTCGACCAAGGAATTCTTGCTTGCCACTTACATCAGGTGAGAGCCTACCTACTTTTACCTTCAGTCTCTTTCACCTGAAGTGGGTAAAAGGCATCAAAGGTAATCTGCCATCTCCCTCAATGAACTCTCGAGTCCATCTGTCTATTCAGGAGGATTCAGGTCTGGAGTACACCATGACAAGATGATCAGGTCTAAAGAGCAGAATGTTCACGGGGCACAGAGAGTGTGTGTGATAAGACTGATCAATCAGCCTGTAAACTCCTGAGATATGCCCTATGACTGCATGGCAGGGTTCCCCAACTGACAGCCCAGTCATTTTATTTGGCCACCCCAAGTTCTGAGCCGTTATATTTTATAATAAAAAAATATATACATATCGTTGTTGGAACCTAAGACTAAAAACACCAGGAAATCAGCTCCAAGTGATTTAAAATTGTGGAATTCTGTTCCAATTATTCCCACACATAGTAGATACGTGATCGTATACAAAATGTAAGAAAGGTTTGAAATAATGTCAAATATCTCTTTGGGCTTCTTGTGGTCAATTTGTAGACTGCAAATTATTTCTAATTATGTTCCGGACCCCCGAATACCTGCTCAAGAAAAAACTAAAAGAATTGGGCCTGTGGCTGAATGTAGTTGATGATCCCTGTTGAAAGGGATATGGTGGAGTCAGTAGTTATTCACTGCCCCCTGCTGGTGAAATATAGCGTGCATCTTTGGTGTGGAGGACATAACGCCGACGACAGCTTTTGGCTTGTAACTGGAATCAAAGGCAAGCTAAGCAGCATCATACCACACTAATTCACTTCCATCTCAACAAAAAGCTTCTTTGATTCCACTTATTTCAATAAAACCAACTGGGGTTGTATCATCACAAGTTTATTATGACTACAATAAAAAATAAAATAAAAAATAAAGAGATGCCTTACATGAACAGAGTTAAATGTGATGTAAGGGAAGGGAACCCCATCGTTGTTTATTACAGTCAATACAGACCTGTTTACAGTCATTGGTCATTGTAAGTAAACTACATCAGGGTTATGTTAACGGGTTGAGTTAACAACCAAACTTTCCTCCCCCACCGTCTTCTAAAACAGGGTTTCCCAGGCCTGGTCAAGGGGGCCTACTGTGTAGCAGCTGGAGTGAAATTCAGTATGCACAGTAAACCTCAAAGACCAGAATGGAGAAATGCCTACAAACACAAAATTAAAAATGTAACGATTACTGTAGCAGGGCCAATATAATAGAGAGGAAAAAAAGGACAAAATAACCAGCAATGAAAGGTTCTAATATGACTGAAGTTATACACAGCGGTCCATGGCTAGATGATTTAAATGACAAGAATTGGAAGAGGATAACATTTTTGGATGAGGGCCAAAAAATAACAACGATAACTAAATAACTAAAAAACAAAAATTGTTATAAAAAGAAAAACGCCTGAGGTGTGTAGCTTGGTGTGTAGCTTCCTACTCCGCAGTTTGGTCATTTGGTGTTAAATAGAACACTACAACAAAGTTGTGTCTCCAAGGTCATCTAACTAGAAAGAGGATAAGCAGTGCAGTCAGTCTCCAAGGTCATCTAACTAGAAAGAGGATAAGCAGTGCAGTCAGTCTCCAAGGTCATCTAACTAGAAAGAGGATAAGCAGTGCAGTCAGTCTCCAAGGTCATCTAACTAGAAAGAGGATAAGCAGTGCAGTCAGTCTCCAAGGTCATCTAACTAGAAAGAGGAAAGCAGTGCAGTCAGTCTCCAAGGTCATCTAACTAGAAAGAGGAAAGCAGTGCAGTCAGTCTCCAAGGTCATCTAACTAGAAAGAGGATAAGCAGTGCAGTCAGTCTCCAAGGTCATCTAACTAGAAAGAGGATAAGCAGTGCAGTCAGTCTCCAAGGTCATCTAACTAGAAAGAGGATAGCAGTGCAGTCAGTCTCCAAGGTCATCTAACTAGAAAGAGGATAAGCAGTGCAGTCAGTCTCCAAGGTCATCTAACTAGAAAGAGGAAAGCAGTGCAGTCAGTCTCCAAGGTCATCTAACTAGAAAGAGGAAAGCAGTGCAGTCAGTCTCCAAGGTCATCTAACTAGAAAGAGGATAAGAAAGCAAGTCTTGTGGCATTCTGGGTTTCAAAAAGAAAAGGGAATCGTCTCTGAAATCATGAAATAGCTCATACCTGTGTGTTTTGTTGTGTGCGACTGCGTGTGCTTGAGAACTGCGAACCAAAAAACATGATTGTACAACAGTCGAACATGCCCATTTCAGAGAGAATAAGAAAGGTCTTTGGGGAGGAGAGCGAGAGAACAGAAAGGAGACACGTTCCAGGACTGAGCATGTCTGTGACAGTGGGTCTAATGTAGGACCCCAGGTAGAACCCACTTCCCCCAGACATACCACACTGCTCCTCCATGCATACACACAGTAACAGGTTGTTGGTCGACAGACAAAATGACAGTCCAGGTTGGTAAATTGGCAACTAGTACATTGTCACACGGTGGTCTTGCTGAAATACTTTTAAAATATCTTCTTCTTTTTGTTCTTTTCCAGGGTTCTGTAGGGGCGTGAGAGAGAGAGGAGAAAAGAGATGGAGAGGGACATTACTAAATTGATTATGAGGCAGAGCTCTTTATAATGAGCTGTGTATGCAGTATATGCTGCACTGTGTACCCTTGAGACACATTTGTTTATGTACCCTTGCGCTGTGTACCCTTGAGACACATTTGTTTATGTACCCTTGCGCTGTGTACCCTTGAGACACATTTGTTTATGTACCCTTGCGCTGTGTACCCTTGAGACACATTTGTTTATGTACCCTTGCGCTGTGTACCCTTGAGACACATTTGTTTATGTACCCTTGCGCTGTGTACCCTTGAGACACATTTGTTTATGTACCCTTGCGCTGTGTACCCTTGAGACACATTTGTTTCTCCCAAAATAATAACCTTCCATCATATTCTATGATGGTACAGGATGAGGTGAGGAGGAAAGCCCTAGTCATAGACTGTTCTCTCTGCTACCGCACGACTAGCGGTAACAGAGCACCAAGTCTAGGACCAAAAGGCTCCTTAACAGCTTCTATCCTCAAGCCATAAGACTGCTGAACAATTAATCAAATGGCCACCCGGACTATTTACATTGACCCCCCCCCCACCTATTTGTTTTTACACTGCTGCTACTCGCTGTTTATTATCTACTATGCATAGTTGCTTTACCCCCACCTACATGTACGAATTACCTCTAACCTGTACCCCCTGTATACAGCCTCGTTATTGTTAAAATAGTGTTACTTTTTACTGTAGTTTATTTGGTAAATATTTTCTTAACTCTTCTTGAACTGCATTGTTGGTTAAGGGCTTGTAAGTAAGCATTTCACAGTAAGGTCTACACTTGTATTAGGCGCATGTGACAAAAAGTTAGTTTTGATTTGTGTAGAAAAACACATACTGCATTATATGACACTGAGAAAAACAGGTTGAATAATTGTTCACGGTTGACTCCATGCAATATAGTTCTATAGGAATGTATGTGTTGGCCATCTTCTTCATGTGAGTTGTAGCAGCGTGCTGTACCTGGATGCGTCTAGTTTCTGTTGCTCCAGCACCCTCTGCTGTGCCTCCCAGTTGTGCTTCTCGTCCTCCAGCTGGCGTCTCTTCTCCTCCAGCTCCTTGTGCTGGGCCTCCAGGTTCTTCTTCATCTGCTCATGGCGCCGCTGGAGCTGCAGACAGGACAGTTTGCACCCTTTGCATGGCTGGTGTCTAGTGTGTGTGTGTGTGTGTGTGTGTGAGAGAGATATATTCATGTGTCTGTGTGAGTGTGTTAGATGCATCTATTTTCTATGAATACAGTGTTAATTAAAACATACAAATGTAACCATTCAAACTGGTGTCTTTTTTTAAGTGAGATTGCTCCATTAATAAATAAACAAGGGGGGTGAGTGAGTTTTAGTGGTGTGAAGGTGTACTGTTAGGTTCCTGTACCTCTAGCTCAGAGTCTTTGAGCTTCTGGATCTTCTCCTTGACCTTCATCTCAAACACCTGCTCCATTTCCATCTCCATCTTCTCCATCTTGGTCACGTGCTCCCTCCGCTCCTCCTCCATCTGGGCCAGGGGACTCCTGCGGGGTTGAGGCACACACACATCATCCACCAGTCTGGAGGCCTTACACCCCAGCTCTAGCCCAGAGTAGTCAAACTCAGACTTTGGGCCAGGGTGGAAATTCCTGTGACGATCTCTCCTGCATACACTTATGCCTGGAGGAGGAGGGGAGAGGAAGGCCTTGGATGTGGAAGACAGAGCAATTCAATGAGAGGATAATATTAAATTCTGTTAGTAAAGCAAAGCCATTGCGTCGCTGAGTTAGTGAACGCCAAGCCGCCAAAAGCTCTATTGGTACAGTTGCTAAGTGAAGCTCACAAAAAAAGCAAGAGCCTAATCATAGGACAAAAATGACTTTCCAGGAAGACTATTCTACCAACTAGTATTCAATGAAGACTTCTGGGCAGTTTGCTAATGCTGTAGAATGATTTCATGTATATTGTGACCTGGTAGGGGCCTCCAGCCTCTAATAAAGAACAGCATCTCTATACAAACACAGGGAATGTACGAGGCAGATGGAAAAACAGAGAGGAAGTAGAAACGGAGCCAAGTTGAAGAACTGAAATGACACTTACATGCCTTCACTTGTGTCAAATCTAAAAAAAGAGAAACACACACTTAGCATGCTGATATGATGACCATGCTGATATGATGACCATGCTGATATGATGACCATGCTGATATGATGACCATGCTGATATGATGACCATGCTGATATGATGACCATGCTGATATGATGACCATGCTGATATGATGACCATGCTGATATGATGACCATGCTGATATGATGACCATGCTGATATGATGACCATGCTGATATGATGACCATGCTGATATGATGACCATGCTGATATGATGACCATGCTGATATGATGACCATGCTGATATGATGACCATGCTGATATGATGACCATGCTGATATGATGACCATGCTGATATGATGACCATGCTGATATGATGACCATGCTGATATGATGACCATGCTGATATGATGACCATGCTGATATGATGACCATGCTGATATGATGACCATGCGTTAGAGAGCTATTAGCTAGCTAATGAGAACGAATGCTGGTGGTTACTGTGACATTACGGTGCATTATTTTAGTGAGGTTCTCTGTGCTTGGCTGTGAATTAGCAGTAATTAAGGCTCATTAGACTGTTAGATCCAGCCCAGATTCTGGGCTGTGCGTGTGGGTGACTGTTAGATCCAGCCCAGATTCTGGGCTGTGCGTGTGGGTGACTGTTAGATCCAGCCCAGATTCTGGGCTGTGTGTCTGGGTGACTGTTCGTCCCTGTGATCAGGGGAGAGGATTGCAGTAGTGCAGGGCCTTGTCTCAATCCTTTCTTCCACACTGATCCAGAACTGCAATGGAGAGAAATTAAAAACATAACCACTTACAAACACCTTTGGTCGACTGTTGGTTAGTACTAACTTGGTCATTGGTCCCTTGTTCTTGTTGTTGTCCACTCCGTTGTATGTGACGGCTGCTAGCTTCCTGCTGCGGTAGTTCTCATAGTGGACGTTGTTAGTCACATCCTTCAGGTCCTGCATGTGGGTTCTGGATCAAATCAAATTAAAACTTTATTTAAACTGCATGTAGGTTCTGGAACAAGAAGACAGAACAACTCAAATAAAACTTTATTTAAACTAAAATTAACCACAGCAATAAACTTTACAGTAAAGAAAAACGGTGACACTAAAAGACATTTAAACAGTCAGAGAGAGCAGTGAGGAACGACATGGCACTGAGAACTGGCACCATAATGTCTCTGCCGATGCTCATGCAGAGTGTAAAACAGGACACTCAGTGGTGCATGACCATCATGCAGAGGAATGTATTTGTGTGTGATGGAACAGTACCTGATGAGCATGTTCCTCAGGATGGTGAAGTCACAGTGCTCTCCATTCTCCACTAGAGAGAGACAGACACACAGGCAGAGACAGAGACAGAGAGAGAGACAGAGAGAGAGAGAGTTGTCAGTTACCACAAGGGGGTGTGACAGTCACAGGAGGGAGATAGAGAGCTAGTCAGCTTCTATCTCAAGGACATCAGACTGTTAAATAGCCACCACTAACATTGAGTGGCTGCTGCCAACACACTGACTCAACTCCAGCCACTTTAATAATGGGAATTGATGGGAAATTTTGTAAAATATATCACTAGCCACTTTAAACAATGCTACCTAATATAATGTTACTTACCCTACATTATTCATCTCATATGTATACGTATATACTGTACTCTATATCATCTACTGCATCCTTATGTAATACATGTATCACTAGCCACTTTAACTATGCCACTTTGTTTACATACTCATCTCATATGTATATACTGTACTCGATACCATCTACTGTATCTTGCCTAAGCTGCTCTGTACCATCACTCATTCATATATCTTTATGTACATATTCTTTATCCCCTTACACTGTGTATAAGACAGTAGTTTTTTTTTTGGAATTGTTAGTTAGATTACTTGTTGGATTATTACTGCATTGTCGGAACTAGAAGCACAAGCATTTCGCTACACTCGCATTAACATCTGCTAACCATGTGTATGTGACAAATAAAATTTGATTTTGATTTGATTTAGTCACTGCTGAAGGGAAGACCTCACGTCCACACTCCTCGTAACCCATCGGAGAAGGTCACAGGGGAGGGGCCTCTGGCTTTCTCATCCAATAAGTTTTGAGAAGGGGACGAGGAGATAGGAAGCGAGGAGTATGCAATTAAGATCTTCCCCTAGAGATTGCGTGGAGTAGACAGGAAGGAGAGTCTGGGTGTAATACTGTCAGCAGTCACAGTGTGGTGCCAGACACCATGTATACTCCCACATACACTAGTTCCCCTGAGGTTTCTGCCTGACTGCTGTGTGTAGGGAGTGGATCACATAGCTGAAGTGTGGCCTTCCCCTCTCCCTCTCTATATTTATACACGTACACGGTGCCGGAAACATTTTTTGGTCATCCAAAACTCATTCCCCATGGGCGGGTTTCATGCAACCGCCACAGAGGTACTGTAGTCGTAGTAACCGCACAGTTCATCCAGTCGAAAGAACACAACTTTACTATCTCATACCAAAATTACAGCATCTCACATACACTACAGACCAAAGATGTTGACTTATAATCTGGTCATAGACAGAGATACAGAGCTGTATCTGAATGGTAGAGTTTAGAGTAGAGCTGACTTTCCCATCTTCTCTTGCAGCGGTACAAAACAGTGGGGAGCAGAGAGGGGACATTCATTCACTTCTGGGGTTGGAGTGTATTCTCGTGTGTGTACACATGACCTGAGCTCTGGGGTCATGAGGTTAAAGTTCAAAATAGCTAGCTAAACTTCATACAGGTCCACTCTACTAAGACAAGTGCTGTAGAGTCGAGAATCATTTAGAGGGAGTGGTGCTAAAGCAGCTTCCTGTCAGTCAGTCTGTCTAGCATCCAAGGGAACTAAACACATATCCTGTCGGTCTGTCTGTCTAGCATCAAAGAGAACTGAACACATATCCTGTCGGTCTGTCTGTCTAGCATCAAAGAGAACTGAACACATATCCTGTCGGTCTGTCTGGCATCAAAGGGAACTAAACACATATCCTGTCGGTCTGTCTGTCTAGCATCAAAGGGAACTGAACACATCTCCTGTCAGTCTGTCTGTCTAGCATCAAAGGGAACTGAACACATCTCCTGTCAGTCTGTCTGTCTAGCATCAAAGACAACTGAACACATATCCTGTCGGTCTGTCTGTCTAGCATCAAAGACAACTGAACACATATCCTGTCGGTCTGTCTGTCTAGCATCAAAGAGAACTGAACACATATCCTGTCGGTCTGTCTGTCTAGCATCAAAGACAACTGAACACATATCCTGTCGGTCTGTCTGGCATCAAAGGGAACTAAACACATCTCCTGTCAGTCTGTCTGTCTAGCATCAAAGGGAACTGAACACATATCCTGTCGGTCTGTCTAGCATCAAAGAGAACTGAACACATATCCTGTCGGTCTGTCTGTATAGCATCAAATCGAACTGAACACATATCCTGTCGGTCTGTCTGTCTAGCATCAAAGAGAACTGAACACATATCCGGTCGGTCTGTCTGTCTAGCATCAAAGAGAACTGAACACATATCCTGTCGGTCTGTCTGTCTAGCATCAAAGAGAACTGAACACATATCCTGTCGGTCTGTCTGTTCAGCATCAAAGAGAACTGAACACATCTCCTGTCAGTCTGTCTGTCTAGCATCAAAGGGAACTGAACACATATCCTGTCGGTCTGTCTGGCATCAAAGGGAACTGAACACATATCCTGTCGGTCTGTCTGTCTAGCATCAAAGAGAACTGAACACATATCCTGTCGGTCTGTCTAGCATCAAATCGAACTGAACACATATCCTGTCGGTCTGTCTGTTCAGCATCAAAGAGAACTGAACACATATCCTGTCGGTCTGTCTGGCATCAAAGGGAACTGAACACATATCCTGTCGGTCTGTCTGTCTAGCATCAAAGGGAACTGAACACATATCCTGTCGGTCTGTCTGTCTAGCATCAAAGAGAACTGAACACATATCCTGTCGGTCTGTCTGTCTAGCATCAAAGGGAACTGAACACATATCCTGTCGGTCTGTCTGTCTAGCATCAAAGAGAACTGAACACATATCCTGTCGGTCTGTCTGTCTAGCATCAAAGAGAACTGAACACATATCCTGTCGGTCTGTCTGGCATCAAAGAGAACTGAACACATATCCTGTCGGTCTGTCTGTCTAGCATCAAAGGGAACTGAACACATATCCTGTCGGTCTGTCTGGCATCAAAGGGAACTAAACACATATCCTGTCGGTCTGTCTGTCTAGCATCAAAGAGAACTGAACACATATCCTGTCGGTCTGTCTGGCATCAAAGAGAAATGAACACATATCCTGTTGAATAGAACATGTCTGTCTGTTACATACAGGACTCTCCTCAAAACACACCCTCCATCTAAAAGGGCCTGTTATATGCCAAGTTGATACATAGCAATGGTCATTTCATCTCTAAGCTTTTCCTTTGTTAAGACATTAACAAATGTCATGTTTGTCGTATGCAAAATGACCTAAGTACTACTCTATTTGTTAAGAAAATTCCATGGTCATTAAGTCACCAGTAGATAAAGTGGAGTATATACCGGACTGCCGTAACTGGTCAGACAGGAACACACACATCACTCAGGGCCAGAGATAACATAGCAAGTGAATGTTTATAACACAACATAACTAAAGGTCAACTGCTGGGCAGGAGGCTACTGAACCTCCCCAGGTTCTAGTTGTATAATGTTTAGTATAGGAAGTGTCGAATAATGTTACATTTTAATACTCTTTTTGAGCTGAAACTAGAAATGTAGATTTATTTGATTTAACCAGGCAAGTCCCAACTAGATGGGACTAGAAATGTCAGCATTTTAATTAAGATACAGAGAGGGCCTGAGATACAGAGAGGGCCTGAGATACAGAGAGGGCCTGAGATACAGAGAGGGCCTGAGATACAGAGAGGGCCTGAGATACAGAGAGGGCCTGAGATACAGAGAGGGCCTGAGATACAGAGAGGGCCTGAGATACAGAGAGGGCCGAAGAGAAAAAGCATAACGGTCATTCTAAGTCAAACATGACCTGCAGACGCACTTCCCCAACACACAGTTGCCCGGATAATATATTGACCCCCATAGTAGGGTGAGAGATTGTATTACTTCCACACGTAAACCTTTCAAAGTTAAATAAATCGACGTGTGGGGAAACCTTAGAGCTAATATCAAATAACACCCAGAGGCTGTTGTGTGTGTATCCAGGTCAGTGTCTTGACTGTGACCTCTGACCCATGGCTTCTCACCTTCCGCCACGCCCCAGGGGTACTGCCTCCCTCTCACCCGCTTCTCGTTGACCACGATGATGGTGTTGCTACCAACAACAGCCAGGGGCAAGCGATCCTGCAGGGGAGGGAGATAAAACATTACACAGCAGACACACAACTCATTCAAATAACCTGTTAGACAAGGCTATGCACACACATTCTGCTGCGGTGAAGTATGTTTACCAAGACTCCTTTTTTAAAATTGGATGGAAAATTGACTGGAGATAAAATAGTGCATTGGGAACACAGCAACTCTAATGGCAGTGACAGTTGAGAACAGTGGTTTGTGTGTGTGTCTCCGTGTGTACCTTTAGTGAGTGTGTGTTTGATTGTTCGCCCCTGTGTGTGTGAGACAAGTGCATAGTGTGCTGGACCAGCAGAGCACATGTGACCTAATCAATACTACCCACTCAGTGGCAGTGGTAGCCAACTACCCACTCAGTGGCAGTGGTAGCCAACTACCCACTCAGTGGCAGTGGTAGCCAACTACCCACTCAGTGGCAGTGGTAGCCAACTACCCACTCAGTGGCAGTGGTAGCCAACTACCCACTCAGTGGCAGTGGTAGCCAACTACCCACTCAGTGGCAGTGGTAGCCAACTACCCACTCAGTGGCAGTGGTAGCCAACTACCCACTCAGTGGCAGTGGTAGCCAACTACCCACTCAGTGGCAGTGGTAGCCAACTACCCACTCAGTGGCAGTGGTAACCAACTACCCACTCAGTGGCAGTGGTAGCCAACTACCCACTCAGTGGCAGTGGTAGCCAACTACCCACTCAGTGGCAGTGGTAGCCAACTACCCACTCAGTGGCAGTGGTAACCAACTACCCACTCAGTGGCAGTGGTAACCAACTACCCACTCAGTGGCAGTGGTAACCAACTACCCACTCAGTGGCAGTGGTAACCAACTACCCACTGGCAGTGGCAGTGGTAACCAACTACCCACTCAGTGGCAGTGGTACTACCCACTCAGTGGCAGTGGTAGCCAACTACCCACTCAGTGGCAGTGGTAGCCAACTACCCACTCAGTGGCAGTGGTAGCCAACTACCCACTCAGTGGCAGTGGTAGCCAACTCCCACTCAGTGGCAGTGGTAGCCAACTACCCACTCAGTGGCAGTGGTAGCCAACTACCCACTCAGTGGCAGTGGTAGCCAACTACCCACTCAGTGGCAGTGGTAGCCAACTACCCACTCAGTGGCAGTGGTAGCCAACTACCCACTCAGTGGCAGTGGTAGCCAACTACCCACTCAGTGGCAGTGGTAGCCAACTACCCACTCAGTGGCAGTGGTAGCCAACTACCCACTCAGTGGCAGTGGTAGCCAACTACCCACTCAGTGGCAGTGGTAGCCAACTACCCACTCAGTGGCAGTGGTAGCCAACTACCCACTCAGTGGCAGTGGTAGCCAACTACCCACTCAGTGGCAGTGGTAGCCAACTACCCACTCAGTGGCAGTGGTAGCCAACTACCCACTCAGTGGCAGTGGTAGCCAACTACCCACTCAGTGGCAGTGGTAGCCAACTACCCACTCAGTGGCAGTGGTAGCCAACTACCCACTCAGTGGCAGTGGTAGCCAACTACCCACTCAGTGGCAGTGGTAGCCAACTACCCACTCAGTGGCAGTGGTAGCCAACTACCCACTCAGTGGCAGTGGTAGCCAACTACCCACTCAGTGGCAGTGGTAGCCAACTACCCACTCAGTGGCAGTGGTAGCCAACTACCCACTCAGTGGCAGTGGTAGCCAACTACCCACTCAGTGGCAGTGGTAGCCAACTACCCACTCAGTGGCAGTGGTAGCCAACTACCCACTCAGTGGCAGTGGTAGCCAACTACCCACTCAGTGGCAGTGGTAGCCAACTACCCACTCAGTGGCAGTGGTAGCCAACTACCCACTCAGTGGCAGTGGTAGCCAACTACCCACTCAGTGGCAGTGGTAGCCAACTACCCACTCAGTGGCAGTGGTAGCCAACTACCCACTCAGTGGCAGTGGTAGCCAACTACCCACTCAGTGGCAGTGGTAGCCAACTACCCACTCAGTGGCAGTGGTAGCCAACTACCCACTCAGTGGCAGTGGTAGCCAACTACCCACTCAGTGGCAGTGGTAGCCAACTACCCACTCAGTGGCAGTGGTAACCAACTACCCACTCAGTGGCAGTGGTAACCAACTACCCACTCAGTGGCAGTGGTAACCAACTACCCACTCAGTGGCAGTGGTAACCAACTACCCACTCAGTGGCAGTGGTAACCAACTACCCACTCAGTGGCAGTGGTAACCAACTACCCACTCAGTGGCAGTGGTAACCAACTACCCACTCAGTGGCAGTGGTAACCAACTACCCACTCAGTGGCAGTGGTAGCCAACTACCCACTCAGTGGCAGTGGTAACCAACTACCCACTCAGTGGCAGTGGTAGCCAACTACCCACTCAGTGGCAGTGGTAGCCAACTACCCACTCAGTGGCAGTGGTAGCCAACTACCCACTCAGTGGCAGTGGTAGCCAACTACCCACTCAGTGGCAGTGGTAGCCAACTACCCACTCAGTGGCAGTGGTAGCCAACTACCCACAGTGGTAACCAACAGTGGCAGTGGTAACCAACTACCCACTCAGTGGCAGTGGTAGCCAACTACCCACTCAGTGGCAGTGGTAGCCAACTACCCACTCAGTGGCAGTGGTAGCCAACTACCCACTCAGTGGCAGTGGTAGCCAACTACCCACTCAGTGGCAGTGGTAGCCAACTACCCACTCAGTGGCAGTGGTAGCCAACTACCCACTCAGTGGCAGTGGTAGCCAACTACCCACTCAGTGGCAGTGGTAGCCAACTACCCACTCAGTGGCAGTGGTAGCCAACTACCCACTCAGTGGCAGTGGTAGCCAACTACCCACTCAGTGGCAGTGGTAGCCAACTACCCACTCAGTGGCAGTGGTAGCCAACTACCCACTCAGTGGCAGTGGTAGCCAACTACCCACTCAGTGGCAGTGGTAGCCAACTACCCACTCAGTGGCAGTGGTAGCCAACTACCCACTCAGTGGCAGTGGTAGCCAACTACCCACTCAGTGGCAGTGGTAGCCAACTACCCACTCAGTGGCAGTGGTAGCCAACTACCCACTCAGTGGCAGTGGTAGCCAACTACCCACTCAGTGGCAGTGGTAACCAACTACCCACTCAGTGGCAGTGGTAACCAACTACCCACTCAGTGGCAGTGGTAACCAACTACCCACTCAGTGGCAGTGGTAACCAACTACCCACTCAGTGGCAGTGGTAACCAACTACCCACTCAGTGGCAGTGGTAACCAACTACCCACTCAGTGGCAGTGGTAACCAACTACCCACTCAGTGGCAGTGGTAACCAACTACCCACTCAGTGGCAGTGGTAGCCAACTACCCACTCAGTGGCAGTGGTAGCCAACTACCCACTCAGTGGCAGTGGTAACCAACTACCCACTCAGTGGCAGTGGTAGCCAACTACCCACTCAGTGGCAGTGGTAGCCAACTACCCACTCAGTGGCAGTGGTAGACAACTACCCACTCAGTGGCAGTGGTAGACAACTACCCACTCAGTGGCAGTGGTAACCAACTACCCACTCAGTGGCAGTGGTAACCAACTACCCACTCAGTGGCAGTGGTAGCCAACTACCCACTCAGTGGCAGTGGTAGCCAACTACCCACTCAGTGGCAGTGGTAGCCAACTACCCACTCAGTGGCAGTGGTAGCCAACTACCCACTCAGTGGCAGTGGTAGCCAACTACCCACTAGTGGCAGTGGTAACCACTCAGTGGCAGTGGTAACCAACTACCCACTCAGTGGCAGTGGTAGCCAACTACCCACTCAGTGGCAGTGGTAGCCAACTACCCACTCAGTGGCAGTGGTAGCCAACTACCCACTCAGTGGCAGTGGTAACCAACTACCCACTCAGTGGCAGTGGTAGCCAACTACCCACTCAGTGGCAGTGGTAGCCAACTACCCACTCAGTGGCAGTGGTAGCCAACTACCCACTCAGTGGCAGTGGTAGCCAACTACCCACTCAGTGGCAGTGGTAGCCAACTACCCACTCAGTGGCAGTGGTAGCCAACTACCCACTCAGTGGCAGTGGTAGCCAACTACCCACTCAGTGGCAGTGGTAGCCAACTACCCACTCAGTGGCAGTGGTAGCCAACTACCCACTCAGTGGCAGTGGTAGCCAACTACCCACTCAGTGGCAGTGGTAGCCAACTACCCACTCAGTGGCAGTGGTAACCAACTACCCACTCAGTGGCAGTGGTAACCAACTACCCACTCAGTGGCAGTGGTAGCCAACTACCCACTCAGTGGCAGTGGTAGCCAACTACCCACTCAGTGGCAGTGGTAACCAACTACCCACTCAGTGGCAGTGGTAACCAACTACCCACTCAGTGGCAGTGGTAACCAACTACCCACTCAGTGGCAGTGGTAGCCAACTACCCACTCAGTGGCAGTGGTAACCAACTACCCACTCAGTGGCAGTGGTAACCAACTACCCACTCAGTGGCAGTGGTAGCCAACTACCCACTCAGTGGCAGTGGTAACCAACTACCCACTCAGTGGCAGTGGTAGCCAACTACCCACTCAGTGGCAGTGGTAGCCAACTACCCACTCAGTGGCAGTGGTAACCAACTACCCACTCAGTGGCAGTGGTAACCAACTACCCACTCAGTGGCAGTGGTAGCCAACTACCCACTCAGTGGCAGTGGTAGCCAACTACCCACTCAGTGGCAGTGGTAGCCAACTACCCACTCAGTGGCAGTGGTAGCCAACTACCCACTCAGTGGCAGTGGTAGCCAACTACCCACTCAGTGGCAGTGGTAGCCAACTACCCACTCAGTGGCAGTGGTAACCAACTACCCACTCAGTGGCAGTGGTAACCAACTACCCACTCAGTGGCAGTGGTAGCCAACTACCCACTCAGTGGCAGTGGTAACCAACTACCCACTCAGTGGCAGTGGTAGCCAACTACCCACTCAGTGGCAGTGGTAGCCAACTACCCACTCAGTGGCAGTGGTAACCAACTACCCACTCAGTGGCAGTGGTAACCAACTACCCACTCAGTGGCAGTGGTAACCAACTACCCACTCAGTGGCAGTGGTAGCCAACTACCCACTCAGTGGCAGTGGTAGCCAACTACCCACTCAGTGGCAGTGGTAACCAACTACCCACTCAGTGGCAGTGGTAACCAACTACCCACTCAGTGGCAGTGGTAGCCAACTACCCACTCAGTGGCAGTGGTAGCCAACTACCCACTCAGTGGTTTCTCTTTCTTTTATGTTATGTCTTCAGCAGGGATGTAAACACTACATTTCATGATCAGGATAAAGACAGTGTTGTGTTCATGTTTGTCAAGTTTTTTTCTACTATTTTTTCTTCAATTCCAGCTTTGGTGTGGAGAAATCAAGCTGTGTGTGTGTGTGTGTGTGGGATCCAAACCTTGATCTTCTTGACCATCTTGTTCTCCTCCTCATCGTTGGTCTCTGGGAACTCGTAGATCTGGATTTTGTGCTCTGTGATTTCTCGCATGATCTATAAAGAAAGTGAGAGAGAGAAAGGTGAGAGAGAGGGGGGAGAGAGAAAGAGAAAGGTGAGATAGAGGGGGAGAGATAGAGAAATGTGTGAGAGAGAGGGGAGAGAGAGAGAGAAATGTGTGTGAGAGAGAGAGGTGAGAGAAAGGGGGGAGAGTGGTAGAGTTAATGTGAGTCGTGCTTCCCTCTGGTTATGTATCCATCTAGGCCAACGAGCCACAAACATCAATACTCACTCAGGCTGAAGGGGCAGTCAATACACAGGATGAGGGAACTGTGCGCAGCACGTACACACACTCGTTGAGTCACATGCAACAACTGTGCATCACTCATTTATTGCATGTGTTCTCTCCCACAGGAAAAGCTTGCATACACTACTAATATCACAGTCTACATCTGCATTCAGAGAAAGACATACACACAGGACATGGTGTGTACACAGTGCTCACACACACACACACACCTGCTTCTTGAACTGTTGGCACTCCTCAGGAGTCATTGTGTCCGCTTTGGCGATGAGGGGGATGATGTTCACTTTTTCATGTAACCGCTTCATGAACTCTATATCAAGAGGCTTCAACCTGGAGAGAGAGAGAGAGGTTTGAGTTTCAACAAATTCCTTTCATTTAACATGGTCAAGGTGAAGCTTGTTGGCGCTACACCGGAGGGAAGGACAGAGGGAAGGAGAGAGGGAGAGAGAGAGGGAAGGAGAGGGGCATGGAGAGAGGGATGGAGAGAGGGAAGGAGAGAGGGATGGAGAGAGAAGGATGGAGAGAGAAGGAGAGAGGGATGGAGAGAGAGAAGGAGAGAGGGAAGGAGAGAGGGAAGGAGAGAGGGATGGAGAGAGGGATGGAGAGAGGGAAGGAGAGAGGGATGGAGAGAGGGAAGGAGAGAGGGATGGAGAGAGAAGGAGAGAGGGATGGAGAGAGAAGGAGAGAGGGATGGAGAGAGAGAAGGAGAGAGAGAAGGAGAGAGGGATGGAGAGAGAGAAGGAGAGAGGGATGAGAGAGAGAAGGAGAGAGGTAAGAAGAGAGGGAAGGAGAGAGCTAAGAAGAGAGGGATGGAGAGAGGGAGAGAGAGAGGGAAGGAGAGAGGCATGGAGAGAGGGATGGAGAGAGGGAAGGAGAGAGGGAAGGAGAGAGGGATGGAGAGAGAGGATGGAGAGAGAGGATGGAGGAGAAGGGGGGATGGAGAGAGTGATGGAGAGAGAGAAGGAGAGAGGGAAGGAGAGAGGGATGGAGAGAGGGATGGAGAGAGATGGAGAGAGAAGGAGAGAGGGATGAGAGAGAGAAGGAGAGAGGGATGGAGAGAGAAGGAGAGAGGATGGAGAGAGGGAAGGAGAGAGGGATGGAGAGAGGGATGGAGAGAGAAGGAGAGAGGATGGAGAGAGAAGAAGAGGGATGGAGAGAGAAGGAGAGAGGGATGAGAGAGAGAAGGAGAGAGGATGGAGAGAGAGAAGGAGAGAGAGAGAAGGAGAGAGGTAAGAAGAGAGAGAGGGAGAGGGAAGGAGAGAGAGAAGGAGAGAGAGAAGGAGAGAGAGAAGGAGAGAGAGAGGAGGAGAGAGGTAAGAAGAGAGAGAGGAGAGAGGGGAGGAGAGAGAGAGGAGAGAGGGGAGGAGAGAGAGGAAGGAGAGAGGAGAGAGGGATGAGAGAGGATGGAGAGAGAGGAGGAGAGAGAGGAGGAGAGAGAGGGAGGAGAGAGAGAAGGAGAGGGAGAAGGAGAGAGGGATGGAGAGAGGGATGGAGAGGGGATGGAGAGAGAGAAGGATGGAGAGAGGGATGGAGAGAGGGATGGAGAGAGGGATGGAGAGAGAGATGGAGAGAGAGAAGGAGAGAGAGAAGGAGAGAGAGAAGGAGAGAGAGAAGGAGAGAGAGGGATGGAGAGAGGGATGGAGAGAGGGATGGAGAGAGAGATGGAGAGAGGATGGAGAGAGAGATGGAGAGGGGATGGAGAGATGGGGGATGGAGAGAGGGAAGGAGAGAGGGATGGAGAGAGGGATGGAGAGAGGGATGGAGAGAGGGATGGAGAGAGGGAGAGGGAAGGAGAGAGGGATGGAGAGAGGGATAGAGGGAAGGAGAGAGGAAAGGAGAGAGGAAGGAGAGAGGGAAGGAGAGAGGAAAGGAGAGAGGAAAGGAGAGAGGGAAGGAGAGAGGAAAGGAGAGAGGAAAGGAGAGAGGGATGGAGAGAGGGAAGGAGAGAGGGATGGAGAGAGGGATGGAGAGAGGGAAGAGGGGTAGAAAAACTCAGATTCACAGCTTGGCTGACCTTGGGACTAAAAACAAAACAATTTCCTGTTCAGAATGAATCTCCCGCTCCATGGCAGCATCTGGCCCACAATACACTGTAAATCTACTGAGCAGCACAGCTCTCTTCTGTTCTGCCTGAAAACAATTTCATTTAAACAGCCATCAAGTTGGTATTTCATACAGAGTTACAGATTCCAGTCTGTAAAAGTAGATCCTGGGATATCTAAACAACGTTAAATCCTGGCACACAGACAACATGTACAAGTCTATGCTCTGCCTTGGCTGTGGCTGGATTCAACTGTATGTTCAGAAAGTTAGATCAAGAGAGCAGCATGAATCATCACACTTTGAAAAATGATTGTGTTTCAGTCTCCATTTTGAAAGATCAGCTTACGCAAACACACATACACACACACAGCCTGCCACCACACTCCCACGGCCTGCCCCCACACAGCCTGACCCCACACACATGGTCTGCCCCCACACCCACGACCTACCCCAACACTCCCACCCCACCACGGCCTGCCCCCACACACACGGTCTGCCCCCACACTCCCACCACGGCCTGCCCCCACACACACAGCCTGCCCCCACACCCACAGTCTGCCCCCACACCCACCCCCCGCCCCACCACGGCCTGCCCCCACACACACAGCCTGCCCCCACACACACACAGCCTGCCCCCACACACACACACAGCCTGCCCCCACACACACACAGCCTGCCCCCACACACACACAGCCTGCCCCCCACACACACAGCCTGCCCCCCACACACAGCCTGCCCCCCACACACACAGCCTGCCCCCACACACACACAGCCTGCCCCCACACACACACAGCCTGCCCCCACACACACACAGCCTGCCCCCACACACACACACAGCCTGCCCCCACATACACACAGCCTGCCCCACACACACACAGCCTGCCCCCCACACACACACAGCCTGCCCCCCACACACACAGCCTGCACACAAACACACAGCCTGCACACACACACACACACAGCCTGCCCCCACACACACACACACACACAGCCTGCACACACACACACACAGCCTGCCTGCCTGCACACACACACAGCCTGCCTGCCTACACACACACACACGGCCTACCTGCCTACACACACACACACGGCCTACCTGCCTACACACACACACACGGCCTGCCTACACACACACACACTGCCTGCCTACACACACACACACGGCCTGCCTACACACACACACTGCCCGCCCACATGCACGGCCCGCCCACACATACACATGTTAACTGTCAATGGAGCCATACGGTGCTAGTCGTCTTGGATGACCACAGACTGCTACCAGCCAGCCAGGCACAATAGAGACCAGAACAAGGACTTGGTCAGAGATACAGGCACACTTTGGGCCAAGACAGTGAGGAACACCGGCATCCAAATGGAGAGAGCACAGGCCTGTCAAATCACCCTTTGATTATGGGGAGCACAGCGCAGCCCACAGAGATGCAACAGCAGGGCCAGCTGTGTGGAGCAGAGCAGAGGACAGACAGGAAATACAGAGATGAGAAACAGCCTCCAACAAAGTGAACCCAGGAGAAGAGAGATACCTAAATGTTGTCCCAGTGTGCGTCCCAGCAGCCCCAGTAGAGGGGAGGGGCAGCTAGGCCTAAATGAAAACTGACAGCTGTACTCCTCACCTGGGGCAGGAGGGTGGATGACCTGCTAGCATTATGTAAACAGTCTTAGGCTACACGTTAGTTGTACTACTGATTTCTTCCCGTGACCAATACCCCGTCTAGTCTGCCCTGACAGGGAACAGTCAAGAGCATCAAGAACATGTTCAATCTCAAATGAGTGGAGGAAAACACTTTTCTTCCCCCGTGGAGAACAATTATTCACAGGTTGAGAAGCGGCAGGGACTAAATTTGAATTATTATAGTGTTTCAAGAATGGCGCCATTCCAGCTGCAGTACCTACCCGTGTCCAGAGGGGGCAATGAAGTAGAGGCAGCAGTGCACTCTGTTGTCAGGCATCTGCCGTCTGTTGACCCGGGACTCTGAGTTGAGGTAATCCTCAAACTTACTGTCGATGTGATCGATGACTGGCTGCCAGCTTTATAGGAGAGCAGAGCACAGACATTACTCAATTACTCTATATTTAATGTAGAATATACACATTCAGATAGAGATATAGGGCAGGCTAGGCTAGCCAGTCAGTTGGCAAGTCAGTCGGCCAACAAGCACATCAGTCGGTCAGCCAGCCACCTAGTCAGACGTACCAGTTACTGTTGTCGACAGCGTCCCCGAACCCTGGCGTGTCAACGATGGTGAGAAGCAGCTGAACTCCTCCTTCCTTTACCAGCACCTTAGACTGCTCCACCTGAGATTGTAGAAAACACAAAATAATTATAACAAAGACATGTAGAAATTCAGCACAGAATCACAGTGAACTATAAAAAAAAACACCATGACATCAGTTTCTCTCCATTTACGGTTCATTTGAATAGGGACATGTACAAACAGACGCATTGAAAAATAATCCTCCGGTGCGTTGCACCATAGTGTGTGTATAACTTGCGCTAATCATGACAGTTTGCAGTCTCGTCACCTCCGAGCACTCCTCTGTTGAGGGGATGGGCTCAGATTCAGGGGCTTGGTTAGGGGGTCTAACATACTTTCTAGATAAAGATGAAAGGAAAGGAGTATCTGTTTGGAGAAGATAGCTAACCATCAAACTACAAAAGCCCAGGTGAAAAGAAATGTGGTTTTGCCAAATATAAATCACAGATAGAGATACACTTGTTGAGGGTTGACATCCAGGCAGACTGAGGATGATATTTGACCTTAGACCCAGAGAGAGCTCTAGTAATATCTGGCTGCCTACCTGGAGTGTCCAATACAGGGTGTACATAGCAGATTGCAGAGTGGCCTCTTAGCTGACCAGAGAGCTTTAACCAGCAGGCAGTCCAGACCAAACCTTGTGATTAGCAGATGAGCTGCACTTCAATGATTTAATCAGGAGGAACATATGAAGGCCTGCAGTGTTCCGCTCAGATCACAATGGAAGGCATTGTGTGTGTGTTAAAGCAGCTCTGTGTACAGTAAGCAAGCTCTGCTTCAGCAGTTGTACACAGACCAACATAAAACACTACTATACCTCATTTGTTTACACACACACACACACACACACACACACACACACACACACACACGGATGTACTTGGTGATATAAACAGCCTTCACCATCCTTTTGTTTACTTAATGACATACTTCGTTGCTGTAGGACCATTTTGAGAAGGCCAGCCCAGCCAGCAGCCCATAGTTTCTCAAAGAGCAGCACATTTGAGTTTAACCTCAGCAGCTAAACTTAGCCGTCACCTTCCACTTAGAAAGCACGTAGAATGCCTGTGGTTTAGGCCTGAGGCTGGGTTACGGCTGCTCTACCTCCAACCTACCCGCTGGGCCCCAGCTAAAGGCTTCTTCTCCCCCACACAGCCCCACTGTGTGCTGGCCACCCCCTGGCTGGCTAACAAAGATCAACGGAAAAGTGAAATTTAATCTGTGAACATAAACACCATTTTAAAAATATGGTATAACATTTTTAACAAATATTGTGTTGCAATTCTGACCTACAATAATACCTTTGAGTTTGGTCAGATTCATCTCACTAACAAACAAATGTACAGTGGCCTGTGAAGAGTGATACGCGAACAAGCATAACATAGTATATTAAAAAAAAAGTCTGGGAAACCGGAGAGGTATCCGGCACGTTTTCAGGTTTAAAGTCTGTTACTCCTCAGTTGAGTTTACTTCACATTTAGGTAGCTAATGTCATGGATTTGTTTGCCAGCACAAGTCTAGATAGCACTAGCTGTATTATGCCTACAACAGTGAAGTTTCAGTCTGCTAGGTGTATCTCTATAGCATGGGCATATCTCTGGGTGACGTGGACATCCCTATGCATGCACCTTATTAAAATATGACCAATTCGGGCTTCCGGTTGAGCAATGTAGAAATAAGTCGCACGATGTCTCTTCTCCGACAACTTTTGTAAATAATCCTCAATTTCGCCTAAATTCATACTTCTCATGACTTCAAAAGTTATTTTAATTACCCAGTAATAGAGCGTACCTAAGTTGGCATGAGCAAACCATTCACATGCTTCAGCTAAAATGGCTACCACTCCACCTTCATTGAAGGCTTCAATAGCCACTCCGGGTGATATGGCTAACCCGATAACACTGGAGATCCTTGTCAGAGAGCTAGCGAAATCGCGTGAAAGTTCGGCAGCAGAACTCACCGAATTGCTGAATAACTCCCTGGCGGCTGCACTGGATCCAATTCAGGCAACCGTGGAAACCATCCGGGGTTCTGTGGCATCTCACACTGGCCGAAGTTGAGATTTGATTTCACATTCAAAACGCCAGAATATCCACGTGATTGGACTGCCAGAGGATTCTGAGCCAGGATATCCAACCCATCAGATAATACGGCTATGGACAACTTTTTAGATAACTTGGGATATC
This sequence comes from Oncorhynchus tshawytscha, assembly GCF_018296145.1. NCBI lineage: Eukaryota > Metazoa > Chordata > Actinopteri > Salmoniformes > Salmonidae > Oncorhynchus > Oncorhynchus tshawytscha. The sequence continues at coordinate 25,312,511 of NC_056441.1, forward strand.
CCATCCATTGATATGGACATGAGTAAAGTTCTGGACAACCCTCTGCATCTTGATGAGATAACAAAGGGTCTAAAGTTAATGCAAAGTGGCAAGGCCCCTGGCCCTGATGGCAAGGCCCCTGGCCCTGATGGCAAGGCCCCTGGCCCTGATGGCTTCCCCGGTAGATTTTTACAAAACATTCTCAGATCAACTCGCCCCATTACAGTTAGATATGTTCACCGACTCGTTATCACAGGACTCTTCCCCCAACGCTAACCCAAGCCTCTATCTCACTTATACTTAAGAAAGATAAAGATCCAGCGGAATGCGGTGGATATCTGCCCATTTCAATTTTGAACGCTGATGTTAAGTAATTAGGTTCTAGCATGCCGGTTGGAACCCTGCCTTCAGGATGTCATATCTGATGATCAAATGGGTTTCATCAAAGGGCGACAACTGTTTTCCAATGTACGACAGCTTTTGAACATTATCACCCCCAAATTGTTGTTTCTCTTGATGTGGATTGGGATTATTTAAGATTTTGGGAAGATTTCGTTTTGGGTCCAATTTCATTTCATGGATACGTCTGCTCTATTCTGCTCCTACGGCTATCGTACACACCAACTCTCAACCTTCAAAAATACTTCCCCCTCCCCAGAGGGACCTGTCAAGGGTGCCCTATGTCCCTCCCCCTTTTTGCTCTTGCAATAGAACCGCTTTCCTTGGCCTTAAAACTGTCACCATCATTCACTGGAATCCACCGAGCTGGTGAAGAGCACAAAGTGTCAATGTATGCAGATGATCTACTAAACTCAGCAAAATAAAAAACATCCCTTTTTCAGGACCCTGTCTTTCAAAGTTAATTTGTAAAAATCCAAATAACTTCACAGATCTTCATTGTAAAGGGTTTAAACAGTGTTTTCCATGCTTGTTCAATGAACCATAAACAATTAATGAACATGCACCTGTGGAACGGTTGTTAAGACACTAACAGCTTACAGACGTGCCTTAGGCATGAGGACTGCAGATGCGGCCAGGGCAATGGATTGCAATGTCCGTACTGTGAGACACCTAAGACAGCGCTACAGAGAGACAGGACGGACAGCTGATCTTCCTCGCAGTGGCAGACCACGTGTAACAACACCTGCACAGGATCGGTACATCAGAACATCACACCTGCGGGAAAGGTACAGGATGGCAACAACAACTGCCCTAGTTACACCAGGAACGCACAATCCCCCCATCAATGCTCAGACTGTCCGCAATAGGCTGAACTGAGGGCTTGTAGGCCTGTTGTAAGGCAGGTCCTCACCAGACAACACAACGTCGCCTATGGGCACAAACCCACCGTCGTTGGACCAGACAGGACTGGCAAAAAGTGATCTTCACTGACGAGTCACGATTTTGTCTCACCAGGGGTGATGGTCGGATGTGTGTTTATCGTCGAAGGAATGAGCTTAGCACCGAGGCCTGTACTCTGGAGTGGGATCGATTTGGAGGTGGAGGGTCCGTCATCGTCTGGGGCGGTGTGTCACAGCATCATCGGACTGAGCTTGTTGTCATTGTAGGCAATTTCAATGCTGTGCATTACAGGGAAGACATCCCTCATGTGGTCCCCTTCCTGCAGGCTCATCCTGACATGACCCTCCAGCATGACAATGCCACCAGCCATACTGCTCGTGCTGTGCGTGATTTCCTGCAAGACAGGAATATCAGTGTTCTTTCATGGCCAGCGAAGAGCTCGGATCTCAATCCCATTGAGCACGTCTGGGAGGGCTAGGGCCAGGGTGAGGGCTAGGGCCATTCCCCCTAGAAATGTCCAGGAACTTGCAGGTGCCTTGGTGGAAGAGTGGGGTAACATCTCACAGCAAGAACTGGCAAATCTGGTGCAATCCATGAGGAGGAGATGCACTGCAGTACTTAATGCAGCTGGTGGCCACACCAGATACTGACTGTAACTTTTAATTTTGACCCCCCCTTTGTTCAGGGACACATTATTCTTCTTAAGTATGTTTTGAAAACACTGATGATATGCAGTACGATCATTTTTCTTTTGCATATGCTCCTAAATATTTGACTGTACAACTTGGAATGTGAATTTAGGAGCACCAGTGCATCTAGAAAAACGTGAGGGTTAGTATCTCAAGTATGTTTATTTGCGTGCACCTACATGTGTCAACTTAGGTGCACACGTGCTCCTTGTAAAAAAGGTCAGTGTAGAGGCCTGATATGTTGCGTGTGTGAACCACTGTGTGTATGTTCCAGCCAAAGAACAGCTGAACTACCAACTGCAGGGAAAACAATGGGATGAGGTAAAAAAAAAAAAAAAAATTTTAATGGTTTGAAAATATAAATGTCCAAGCAATAAATCTACAGAAGAGTCGGTTGACAAGCGTCACTCAATCGTTAGCGCTGGAATGCACACAGCTTTTTTATAGGGCAGCGTGATGACACATCTGTCGACCCCACCCTAGCCAGACACTGACACCTGGAGCTGGTGGGCCAGAGGATTCTTTACAGTGTGTGAGACGTTGACCTCCTCATCCATTAAACCCTGCTAAAACGCAGCTGTTCATTCCAGTTCACACTGTGTGCGTGTGTGTGTGTGTGTGTGTGCATGCGCGCTGCGGTCCCTGAGCTCCGTGACCTTCTGTCACAGGAATCGAGACGGTACATTGAGATCCTCCCATCTCTTTTCTTGACCTCTGACTTCTAACCCCAGCTGCTGCTGGCTACTGGCGGAGATACATAAACCTCAACCAGGTCCTCTAATCACCAGAGTAGGACTTTCTCCTTCCCTATTCTCTCTCGCTCTCTCACTCACGCCCCTCTAGTCTGTCTTGTTGTAACTAAAACAGGTTACAAATATCTTCTTAGGCACCACCATAGCATCGACTGACAGTGGTATAAAAAATAAAAGTTTAATTCATGCTGTTCAACCGACTGCACCCTTTACAGTGTCATGAAAGATGCTAGTGTGAGATGCTGAATGGATAAAACAACCGACATGGACCACTCCCTGTCTGGAATGAGTTAGAGATGGTACTAAACAGTGTAATGTTAGGAGAAGGATCAGTGCTGAGTAAACAGCTAGTAAAGAATCTGCACACAGACTTTTAATCCCTCCCTCCTCTCTTCCTTCTCCCTACCCCCTCTTATCCCCCTGCTCTCTCGCTCCCCACCTCACTCTCTCCTTAACTGTGAGTCATGCCTCTAAGCGACTGACCACAATGATCTCACAGACAGACATGGAAGAGGCCTGACCGCTTCCGCCACACTTCTCTCTGCTACGGTTGGTTGGCTCAGCTGTGTCATATGACATTAGGCTGGCACAGACAGACATTAGCATGCTAAGCGCTAGCCTCATCTGCCTAGTCTCCTCCTCCCGTACCCTCTACATCTGTTAATTACCCACACAGACGCCTGCCCTAGCCTGGTCCAGATTTGTTCAGCCAATTCCTATGACGGTCAGTGGCAATGAGCACTAAAGTTGGCTGAACAGCACGAACACATCTGGGACCAGGCTAGCCCAGTCCCTTCAACACAAACAATATAGCATAGCCCTCATCACCCCAAGGTCTTCAAGCCACCAAACAGATCTGGATGGATCCCAGAGGGTGTGTTGTTCATTACCCAACCATTGCATTCCATTGGGTTTCATCACATCACTCTGGCTCGACTGGGAAACAAAAGACACCACAATTATGTGAAAGCTCAGTTTGTGGTTCCTGGAGAGAAGAAAAATGGAAAAAAGAAGGCGTTATTCATTCTTCCTTTCTTCCCCTCTAGGATAAACAAGCGTAGAGTTCCCACCAGCAACTCTTCCCTTCTGGGATCCTGACCCAGCCAAGTTTATCAGGAAACCTCTGGAATAATGTGAAGCCAAACGATGCAGAGAAAACACAGACACTCACACGCTCTAATCTCGTTTAAACTTTAAGTACTTAAGGATGTGTAATGCACAGGTAAACAAATTGGTGGGTGCTGGGCTTAGTGGAGATTTAGACTGTAGTGTTGAGAGGAATCACACGAGAGATGAAACAAGAGAAGCCCCTTAAAATGCCCAAGCTTCTGTGGGTGTAAGTTAGCTACATAGAATACCACACACACACACACAGGCAGAGGAGGGATGAGGCAGAGGCGATGTTTCTATTGGCAGTGAATCACAGAAACAGGATCACTTTCATGCAACTTCAAAAAGGGAGGTACAATACAATGTGGTTAATCCTCCATGGAGGATGTTTCTAGGAAGCAGGTCAAAGTAGATGGCTAACCATTGATCAAGTCATGTCGTCTTCATGAGATGGTAAACCACAAGTCTAGCACCTTCAGTACTACTTCCTGTTACTGCTCTGACTACTTCCTCTTCTTCAACTGGCATGCTAGCATGTAGTGGTAGTGATGCTCAGAGATCAGATCCTCCCTATTCCTCCCTCAACCTTCAGATCCAGAGCCCTTAGTAAGGACTCGGGACTTTTCAAACAAAGAACTCTGGGAAGTCAACCCAGGAATAGAGAAGAGGTTGGCTGTGTCACTTCTTGTTTTTGTAAGAAATATTCATGTGTTAAAAATTCCCAAAGTGTCTATTCAATCAGCTAACATACAGTTCGGACAGACAGTCGTACCCTATGAGACGTCCATCAAGTCTCTTTCACAGTCCCAAAATCAAAAACGAGGTCAATGCCAGGCATAGTATTATATCGAGCCATGATTGCGTGGAACTTCCTGCCATCTCAAAATCACTCAAGCAAATCAGCAAAATTAGCTTTAACAAAACCTCTCCTTACTGACCAAATAATAGTCCAATAAATAAATCTACTCCTCTCCATTCCGAGAACATCTGGTGTTTGGGTTAAAGATAAGATGTTTCCATGGCACTGAACTCAAACAGGCTCTAAGAGAAACAGTGGAGAGAAAAGAACAGAGATATTTAGATTTAGGTCTCGGTCTTTTTTACCACATGACGCTAGCTAGAGGAGGCTTTAGCTGGAAGAAACTGATGTACCCTGGTTCCTTTATTAATGGCCCCGCCCCGGTGTGCCTCTTCATTTTTTATGCAGCTCCACCAAGTCACAGTTGGTGGTGACTATAACGTATAACGAAAGTCCAGTATTTTATGTACGGGACCCTTTTCCATTTCATGAATGGCTCCGACTATGTTCAGCACCACTAAGTTAACTTCACTGCAACCCACTATATCTGGAGGTGAGTAAAATATAACAAAAAGCCAAGGCTGTCACGGTTGCTGAGGCAACATATGTATGGGACTCCATTCCCTGGGTGAACGGCGCCAATCCTGTGTGACTATGTTCCTTTTTTAAAACGAACAACTCCACCAAGGTTACCATTATACCACAAGAGACCCACCGGGTGGTATTTCTAACATGTTAGATTAACTAAAGAGTATGTACGTGCTGGCCTGTGTGTAATGTTATTAAGAATGGACTGTTAAGTCTTACGTGTATGAAAGTGTCAATTCATATTTTAAATCAATGTAGCTCGGTCCTTGAGTTATGGTCCATAATGTTCTGTCATGTTTTATGTGGACTGCAGGGAGAGTAACGGCTGCGTAAGCAGCAGCTAATGGGAATCCTTGTCAAATACTACCAATACTAAAACTGACTCACCAGTACACTGAGGATTCCACAGCTCTGAAGCAATAGGCTGGTAGGAGTACATTATCCTGGCACGCCTTACCCTTCACAGCCTCCACAGGCACGCCAGGACCAGCCCAATGACATCATTACAGCACTATTAACACATGATCCTCACCTACCTTAGCTTGGGTGCCTGTCTGTTTCTGCTCGCCTGCCAACGCCTTATGGAATTGCTGGCATGATAGAGACTGGCCCCCAGGCTACGCCACTCTGGCCTGTACACAACATTACAAACTGTCATCAATGACTAATCATTCTCCTATTGAGAAACGTTCAAGCCAGGTAGAACGTGTGACTAATAGTGATCTGTCATCGGATAGGTGTGGCGTCATAATATTTGGAACTGTGTGTGTCTCAGAGGCATGTAGTCCAGCTCTGATAAGAGACCCATGGTTTTATCACCTGTTCAATCATCACAGGAAACTGTCTGTTTGGAGCACCCCTCTGCGCTGTGTGTGCATGGCCAATCCTTTGGCACACACACAAACGAACACGCACTGCAGGCTGTTTTGGGCTTTCAACACCAGGAATTGGCCTGGAGGCCATACTTGACACATTAAATGAGATCCAACGACAGACCGAGCTCTTCAGCCAGTGTGTGTGTGGCCAGAGTTGGGTAACTCATTCAGCAGCTGCAAGCCAAACAGAATAAACCAACAGGACGGGACATTATTGGGAATCCTCTTATTAACATTTGTCTCTTTGAAACCTGGGCTCAGATCAGCAAACATAACAGGCAGCTCTCTCAGCAAAACAGGCCTTTACAAATAGATGTCTGCAGTGGAGTAGACATGTTGCAAAACGGATGTTTTAGAGACACTTGTTTCACAGATGTTTGAATATTCCATATCCAGAAACATGACAGTGTCAGTGATAAAACTGGATGTGAGAAGAAAGGTATTTTTCAACATGGTTGAGGAGGCCACCCCATCTAACAGGGCCGTTAGAGGGCGGTTACCCAGCCCACTGTAGTCTCTCCAGTGCTAACATTATCACTGATGGAGCTGAACTAGGGCAAAAATACTGCGGTGCGGAGATGTTCCAAGACATGAGGTGTTGGCAGGCTCAGTCTCTCTCTGCTATACTGCTGTCGTCCCCGGCCAGGGAGCCAGTCCATCACAACCTAATCCTCTGTGTGACAGAGTTCTCACACACCTGGCCCATGTACAGTATACACACACACACACACACACACAAAAAAACTAATCTATGCTCACATGCCCCTCAAATAAATCACTCACACACACAGACAGACAGACTCATATGCTCACCCATTCTAAAAAGGCACTCAGAAGCCCAACACATGATTCCTTAGCTAGATTGGTCTGGATTGAATGGGCTCGGGGGCTGAATCTGGCCCCCAGGGCGTAGTTTCCCCACCCCTGCTTTAGTCCCTCTCTTTTTCAAAAACAAATCAATGTGACACCTCAGCCTACATGTACAGCACAACTTCCTCTTGGAAATCAGTGTCAGCGAGTGGAGACGGCCAAGCAAGCGTGGGAGAAGCAGGTTGGAGAGCTGTCCTCTAACTCTGACTCCGGGCCTGGTGAAATGCCTTGGTTCTGTGAGTCAAGACTTTAAGGCTTGGTCAACACTAAGCCTGACTAAGGGCTCTTAAGGACTGAAGGGTTCACAGAGGGAAACACTGAGGGAACCAAGGATTAGCTAAAAGGAGAAGGGATTGGATGTATCCTTTATTTTACCAGCGAAGTTACACTGAGATTGAAATCTCTTTTTCAAGAGAGCCCTGGATGAGAGGTGGTAGTGAGAGGAGGTGGTAGTGAGAGGAGGTGGTAGTGAGAGGAGGTGGTAGTGAGAGGAGGTGGTAGTGTCTCTCTCCTGGTTGGAGATTCATAGCGGTGAGAGCAGAGCAGATGGCTCAGTCACACAGCACGGCTCTGGTTGGTGTTACAGTTCACCCCCATAGCTACAACTAGATCAACCCTCTGCCATAGTAGCTTAAACCAGATACTACAGAATATTAACCCTGTAAAGAGAATATAGAGGTTAGACAAAGTAGTAGAGGGAATATCTACTGTCAATACCACTACCACCACACCAGTAGAAACACACTGGTTTGGGCCATACAGCACAAGTATAGGAAACTCCCTAATAGCAGATGTTCTGTTATAATCTCTCTCAACCCCTCCACTGCTTCTCTTTATGAGAATGACACTGTGAGTGTGTCATAAATCACAGGTAGTGTGGTGTTCTGGTTGTGAACCCCTTGGTTGTCAAACGATTTCCCAGATTGACTGGGGCTCATCCATCATCAGCGTGGACTAATTTCCTCCTTGCAGACTAGAAAACAAATACGTCAACCCCTGGCTCTGCACCTTTACAGCTCTGTGTGTGTGTGTGTGTGTGTGTGTGTGTGTGTGTGTGCGCGTGCGCCTCTGGCTAGTGTAACAGCAGCGGCCATCAGGCAGCGGGGCCCAGTTAGTGCACTTCCCCTGACCGGAACATTAACTTCTGGCTCAGTAGTCAGTACACCCACGGAGAGGAGCATGACTCCAGTCAAGTACTAGTTCTCTATTCCAGCCAAAAACTCCCTGTTGCTATTTGTTTTGCACACAGTTGCTTTTCCCAGTCGATGAGTCAGTCGCCCACACCTGATATTCTGTATGGTTTCAGCAGTGCTAGACATTCCTCCTAGTCTAAGTAGATAAACTGGTTGCAGGTGTCTTGCTATTCATAGACAGACGACAGGGCAGTGGTGGTAACAGGTTATCCTGTCAGTGCATCTACTCTTAAGAGTGGCCTGAAGCCTCACCAGCAGCATGTCAGAGAGCCGGGATGTAATAGAGGGAGGGCCAGGGCTGTGACATCAATAACCCAAAACAACACAAAAGGACTGGGTGGGAGCTGGCTGTGGCACACCTGTGATACCACAGCCTGGGGCACCAGCAGTTAACCAGCCCAATGTCAGGGTTAAATGATTCAAGTAGAGCCCAGAGAAACATCTATTACAGGGCCGTGTTCATTAGGGCACACAGTAGCAAAATGTTTTACAACGGAAAATGAAGGAGCTTTCAGATAGAAGAAAATGGTCCGAAACAAGGATCTACTATGTCATGGCTGAACATGACCCAGCGCTGCGTCAGACAGATTATGGCCAAACCTACTGGTATGAATTCCTTTAGGCTCCAGCATTAATAAATACGGCTGACTTGGCAGAGTGCCTCAACATCAGATAATATACCAGACTAGGAGGGCAGTTCTGTGGCCAACAGAGGGACTTATGGGTAGTCAGACAGGATGGAGACACATTACCTAGCTATCACCCTGCACCTAAAGCAACAGATTGGGGAAACAGCTTGTTTAATGTGGCGAGTGAACTGAAATATTTCACTCCTTTGGGAAAATAAAAAGGCGATTTCCTGTTAAAAGGGAGGGGAAGGGGTGAGCCTACTCATTTGTTTAAGGTTACAAAAGGGACAGAAGTATGATAGTGTATTCCAAGAGAGAAAGAAGTAGGGTGATGACAATGAGCTCCAGCTATGGTGCAACAAGCACATCAGATGATCCTTTATTCATTGTGTTTCTATCTGTTCCCATTCAAATAAACCAATTCAATAGGGTATCGTAGTCTTTACCTGTACTGTCTTCTTGATTCTGTGGGAGGGTCCAGGGTATTCAGGTGAATACAAGTCTGTCAGGAAGAGGGAGTTGATCAGTGTAGACTTCCCCAAACCAGATTCACCTAGAGAAAGAGGTGGGGGGAGAGCGAGGGAGAGAAAGGGAGAGATTCATTTCAAGAGGTGTATTTCACACTGTACTGGTCTTTCTAATCTTTGTTAGACAGTCGCAACATGGCATCTCTAGATGTAGTCCTAAGCCCTGCACAATGTTTAGAATTCTTTAAAATGTTTCACATTCAAGCTTTTTCAAACAGGAAATCAATCCATCTGAGCTGCCTCAAGAGAAGTGACAAGCTTTAACATGAGATGGAGAGAGACAGGCGAGGACGAGTGGGGCTGAATATCTTTCTTCCCAAGTCAAATTATTTTCCTGTCTGCATTTCAGGAATCTAAATCAGGGACTATGATAAGGAAAGCCTAAAAGGCTGGCATAGTCATCATACCTTTACAGCGACCGTCTCACCACAAACTAATTTAGGAAATTTGTCTTGGATAAAATAGCAGCTCAATAATCTCTCATGGAAAGATTCAGATTTTCAGAGAACAATCCCAGGTGGCTCTAGGTAACGCAACACCATCAAAAGTATACATAGCAACGGTTGGCGTAGGGACGGGGGGCCAATGAGAGAGGCTGAACAAAGGGAACAGTGTGATGGAACGGGGCGTGGCTGGAGACACATGCTGGGCTGGCACAGAGAACCGCAGCTCACTGCTGTGTGTGTGCGCATCGACCGTGCTGTTCAGCCCAGCATCGATCCACCACTCACTACTGCCAATTAACCAGCTACTAAACGCTTTGTGTGCACCACACAAAAGGAGAGCCCTCTTTCTCCCTCAAACCTTTTCGAAAGAGGTTCTCTACACACGGTAAATGTTTCCAGCCAGGGCTAGAGCCACACTGACCTCACAATGGAAATGTTTTAGCGGTCAGGCTGCTATGAGGAATGAGGTGGATATGATCATCCATGTGGGTATTTCTTCAGGATGCAAGACAGGATTTAGGGCCTACTCCTCTCGCTGAGAGCTGGGTGGTGAAGGGGCGGGTTGTGGTCTTGTGAAAACAGCAAACTGAAATACGCCTGTCTTAAAAAAATGGCAGCTTGCATGAGGGAAACTATAAGCTGACAGAATGGCAGGCTCAAGCGGATACAGTGAGTTGGGATTCAGCACTCAATGTATGTAAAGCTGGTCCAGATACAGAGTCCGAAGCAGCAGCAATGATGAGCAGAGGAAGCTTAGCTCTGGTCACAACATTACACATCTCTCTTCCTGGGAGTATGGAGTGAGGAATAGAGGGCAGGAAGGGAATGCGAGGGATGGCGGGAGGAGAAAGAAGGATGGCGGGATGCCAGCGAACCAGTTGGCTAGTCAGACTACAGAGCCGGGTTTGCTTCTTTGCAGGAGAGGGAGAGATGAAGAAAGGAAGGGGAAAAGGGTGAGGGAGGGATATAAGAGCTGATGTAGGTTATTCAGAGCTGGAGTTGCAGAATGTTAGCAGAGAGAGAGGCCTCTTAAATCCTTATGTCATGGAAATGATAATGGGGGATATCCCTATACTGGGCTATAGCTGGGGCCTGGGAAGGGATCTCCCTACACTGGTAGTACAGGCCTGTAGCTGGGGCCTGGGAAGGGATCTCCCTACACTGGTAGTACAGGCCTGTAGCTGGGGCCTGGGAAGGGATCTCCCTACACTGGTAGTACAGGCCTGTAGCTGGGGACTGGGAAGGGATCTCCCTACACTGGTAGTACAGGCCTGTAGCTGGGGACTGGGAAGGGATCTCCCTACACTGGTAGTACAGGCCTGTAGCTGGGGACTGGGAAGGGATCTCCCTACACTGGGATGGCATCATCAGCACTGGTATGGATGCTACTGGGAATATGGAGCCAGACCAAACTTCCGTTAACAGTAGTAGGTGAAGGGTCAGTCTCAGGGTCATACAGCTAGAAACGGAAGCTAAGCTGGTTTATGTGACCCGTCCTAGAAAGTAGAATTCATAAGTTCCACCAGACCAGAGCATGACCATGGCCCTCTCTCGGTGCAGTCTTGCCTGGCCCATCCCTGCCAGTGGCCCTACTCGGTCAGTGACCAGCCCAGCCAGCAGCACACTTCCTTTAAAGGAAATTTTCAGCAGCTGTGTAAACCATGGGGGCTTATTCAGAGGAGCTTTACACTGCTCTGCATGCAAGGAGATGAGGGGCTAGCTGGGGCTAGAAGGGGGAAGCAGGAAAAAGTTTGTATTTGAGAGGGGAGACAGTTCATTTGACAGTGCTGCCTTCTACTGCAGTGACATGGGGCAGGAAATAGTGCACCGACTGGTGAAATGAAGAGTGGTTCTGTTCTGTTAGGAGGGGGACAGTAGCAACTGGCTGAGGTTAACATTCTGCTTTCACTGTATTTAACGTGCAGGTAAAGTGTGTGTGTGTGTGTGTGTGGTGTGTGTGTGTGTGTATTGAAAAAGGGGTTATTTCCCCTTCAAATACGGAATACATAAAAAAATGACTATAAAAACATCTGGCTACCACGTGACAATCTTTAAATATCTTGTGGCGAACGCATCAATTTCCTTTAGAAAGTCAGAGAGCGAGTCAAAACCCTGAAATCCTACGTGTTTATGTGAGGGACATAGTTTCCAGAGAAGATCAAATCCGAAATGCATTAAAAAGTATGTAACCGAGGCACAATGAGCTGAACTAGGGTTTGCTGCGGTAGCCATTCTAGCCAAGATCAAGGTCAATCCTGGGCAAACGCGGTAAATCATTGGCAAATATTTACTTTTATAGACTGACGCAAACGTCCGACTGCTGCAGCCCACTGTCACTAACTTGGCTGCCGACAATCAGTTCTGACCAAGAGAGCTTTTCGCCTTTCGAACGCTTTGCTTCCAAGTTGAAACAGTTTGAGCATATATTAAGACAAAGTTGAGACGTTTTTGTTAATTTAGGTGTTTGGCAGGGTTCCATTTTCATTTTTGGGCTGTCGAAGTTTGGTAGCGAAAGTACGCCCAGGGCCTAAAATAAAACACCCGCCACATGCCAAACGTGGGTAGATTTTGGCACCGCCGGGTAAGAATGTTGAATTCACCAGCCACGTTGGCGTGTGGTAACTCTCCTGGTGTGAGAATTTAATCAAAATGGTCAAGTATGGGCACAAGTGAGAGCTATAATTTATAGTTGTTTTCAAAGTATTTCTGCCATTTTGTTTAATATCTGGTAATGCACAAATAAATTTGAATCCTAAAGTTATAGCTATCCCACCTTGCCCAGCAACACTGCCTGTCTGGAGGACAGTGCTGAAAAGTACTTTAGTAAAACTACTTAAGTAGTTTTTTGGGGTATCTGTACTTTCCTTTTAATATTTTTGACTACTTTTACTTCAATACATTCCTAAAGAAAATTATGTACATTTTACTCCATGCATTTTCACTGACACCCAAAAGTATGTTATGTTTTGAATAGCTAGCAGGACAGAATAATGGGCAAATTCATGCACTTATCAAAACAACATCCCCGGTCATCCTTATTGCCACCATTCTGGTGGACTCACTAAACACAAATGCTTCGTTTGTAACTTATGTCGGAGTGCTCGAGAGTGCCCCTGGCTATCCTTAAATTTAAAATAAAATAAAATAAATGTAGAAAATTGTGCCGTTCGCGTAACATAAGGAATTTGAAATAAGTACATTTTAGCAATTACATTTACTTTTGATACTTAAGTATATTTAAAACCAAATACTTTTTTACTCAAGTAGTATTTTACTGGGTGACTTTAACTTGAGTTATTTTCAATTTTAAAAAAGTATATATTTACTTTTACTCAAGTATGACAATTGGGTACTTTTTCCACCACTGCTGAAAGATCAGTTTTTAGAAGCAATGCGCACAGTCATAAAAGGTGCCCTGATTTACTGGAAAGTCTACTAAAGTGAGATATTGTCCTCATGTTTCTTGGCTATTTACATTGTTTTGTTCAAAAGCTAGGTTGCTTTTCAATGTTTGAGTTTGTTCCCAATGCTAGAAAAAGGGGACATTGTTGACCTCTACTAGACATTCTCACAGGCACATGTGATGACCCAAGTGGCCCTGTTACCAAGGTAGTCTTAAAAAGAGCAGCTGAGGGTCAGAAACTTTACAGTAAATTTCTGGAAAAAAGTTAACAGTGAACCTTTTTTGTGGGATACACAAGGCAATTCTAGGTCTTGTGGCATATTTTGGTTAAACTATCCCCAATTCAATCAACCCTCTGCATGCACAGTACATGTACAGCAGTACATGTACACAGTGCATTCTTCCATCACATGTACAGCTGATTCTCAAGATTTTGCTCACTAATGAGATGCTATTGAGCCCACACTACTACATTGTCTGAGCCAAGGACTACATGCTTTCTGATAAATTTTGATTACAATACTGGGTGGGGTGAATAGTTTTTATATCACATGCATGATTTTTTGTTACCTAGTAAATAGTAGCCTACAGCAAAGTGTGTTTAAATAAATTCTAACTTGTTAACAATTTCTGCAAGTTAGTTTTTTGCTACCATGTGGGTTTTAGCTTGCTTGAGCCTGCTAACTGAGGAGTGTTAATTCACCTGTTTCCATACATCTTTCATTTTAAGACAGTTATCTTACAAAGGAGTTGTTTAATCTAACTGCTTAAATATTTATCTGTACATGGAATTGTATTTTTTTTTTGTTGTTGTTTTTTTACACTTTCTATCAAATCTTTACAGGAAAATGCCACGGCACTATCTGACGTGTGGAGACATTTCACTGCAGCTAATGTAGAAGGAAATGATGTGTACATTTGCAAATACTGTGCCAAATCATATGTGAAGAATGCAACAAAGATGCAGAATCATCTGGCAAAGTGCATAAAGTTCCCTCAGCGCACACAACAAGCAACCTCTGACAAAAGTCCCTCTACTTCTATTTGAGGTGAAAATGATGAATCAGACAGATTAATCTGCTCCTCAAGGACATCATGGCACTGAAAACAAGGGATACACTCTACAAGAGAGCCAAGGAAATGGTTAGGTATGTGAAGGGTCATCAAGTTGTAGCAGCAATCTACCTCACCAAGCAAAGTGAGAAGAATAAGAGCACCACATTGAAGCTGCCCAGCAAAACCCGTTGGGTGGTGTTGTCATCATGTTTGACAGTCTCCTGGAGGGGAAGGTGTCTCTCAAAGAAATGGCCTTATCACAGTCTGTCGATATGGACAGCCGCATCAAGAGGATCCTCCTGGATTATTTATTTTGGGAGAGAGTGGTAAGCAGCCTGAAACCTAAACCTATGCACAGATTGAGGGAGACAATGCCATCCTGTCTGATGTTCAGACTCTGCTTTCAGATGTAAGAGAAGAAATCCGTACTGCCCTGCACACTTCACTGTTGCTCCAAGCAGAGGAAACAGCAGTTCTGAAATGCATCAAAAAGTGTGAAGTGTGTAGAGTACATGTTGGACCCCAAGTATGCTGGCAAGAGCATCCTGTCTGGTGCAGAGATCAACAAGGCCTATGCTTCATCACTCCCGTATCTCGCCACATTGGCCTGGATGAGGGCAAGGTTCTTGGTACACTTCCAAGCAAGGGCTTTGGGATGGAGCTGCAATATGGCAGTCTTGCCAACATATCTCATCAGCCACCTGGTGGAAGGGACTTTGTGGATCTGAGGCTCTTTCCCCTGTTGTCTCCATCATCCTCCAAATCCCACCAACATCAGCCACCTCAGCACGCAACAGGCTGACCAACACAAGGGTTGAAAAATTGGTGGCCATCAGGGCAAATGTTTGGCTTTTTGAGCCTGACAACAAGCCATCCTCAACAAGGTTGGAAAGTGACAGTGAAGATCATCCCATGTGAAGAGTCATCTCATTTAATTAAAAAGGTCAATTCGTAACTAAATAAAAATATATATATTTCTATTGGAAAGATTTAATCATATTATTATTATTATTATTAAGGTACAAGGTTTATGTTTCTGTCTCCATATGATATGGCAAATATAATATTTCCAATGTAAAAATCTACATTTAAATGGTATTAATATTAATTTGCATATTTTTCCGTTAATTCCCATATACAGTTGCAAGAAAAAGTATGTTTGGAAATACCTGGATTTCTGCATAAATTGGTCAATAAATGTAATCTGATCTTGATCTAAGTCACAACAATAGACAAACAATATGCTTAAACTAATAACACACAAAATGGTATTTGTCTATATTGAATGCATAATTTAAAAACATTCACAGTGTAGGTTGGGAAAAGTATGTGAACCCCTAGGCTAATGACTTCTCCAACAGCTAATTGGGGTCAGGAGTCTCCTACCCTGGAGTCCAATCAATGAGACGACATTGGAGACGTTGGTTGGAGCTGCCCTGCAATATAAAAAAAAACAACACTGATTTTGCTATTCACATTAAGCATTGGCTGATGTAAACCATGCCTCGAACGAAAGATCTTAGAAGACCTAAGATTAAGAATTGTTGACTTGCATAAAGCTGGAAAGGGTTACAAAAGTATCTCTAAAAGCCTTGATGTTCATCAGTCCACGGTAATACAAATGGTCTATTATTGAGAAAGTTCAGCACTGTTGCTACTCTCCCTAGGAGTGGCCGTCCAGCAAAGTTGACTGCAAGAGCACAGTGCAGGAAGGCTCAATGAGGTTAAGAAGAATCCTAGAGCGTCAGCTAAAGACTTACAGAAATCTCTAGAACATGCTAACATCTCTGTTGATGGGAGGACACCACGGAAGTAGCCACTGCTGTCCAAAAAACAACAACATTGCTGCACGTCTGCAGTTCACAAAAGAGCACCTGGATGTTCCACAGCGCTACTGGCAAAATATTCTGTGGGCAGATTAAACTAAAGTAAAGTTGTTTGGAACACACACAACACTATGTGTGGAGAAAAATAGGAACAACACACCAACATCCAAACCTAATCACAATTGTAAAGTATGGTGGAGGTAGCATCATGGTTTGAAAAATGAATACCCATGTTTATCAAGACATTTTGCAGGAGAATGTTAGGCTATCTGTCCACCACTTGATGCAACAGGACAACGACCCAAAACACAGAAGTAAATCAACAGAATGGCTTCAAAAGAAGAAAATTGGGCCACCCCAGAAGGCCTGTCAGAGTCCTGACCTCAACCCCATTGAGATGCTGTGATAAGACCTCGAGATTGGTTCACACCAGACATCCCAAGAATATTACTAAACTGAAATAATTTTGTAAAAAGGAATGGTCCAAAATTCCTCCTGACCGTTGTGCAGGTCTGATCCGCAACTATAGAAAACATTTGGTTGAGGTTTTTGCTGCCAAAGGAGGGTCAACCGGTTATTAAATCCAAGGGTTCAGTGTGTTCAATAAAGACATAAAACGTATAATTGTTTGTGTGTTAGATTAAATCAGACTGATGGTTGTGACCAAGATGAAGATCAGATTATGACCAATTTATGCAGAAAGAGAGGTGCCACTGTATTCCCGCTAATTTCCACTTAAAGTGTCCACTCTGAATATTCCCCAAAATGTACAACCCTAGGGCAACTAAACTTTTTGTTTCTGGTATTTATTTTTAAATACTCAGGGTCACAGAATCTTAAATTGAGCAATATACCACATTACTTCAGACTAGTAATACATGTGTTGTTTTAGAAAAATTCTTAAGCATGCTCAGTTTGTATTTCTTTGTGTATTTACAGAACACAAAAATATTTGGGCTGGTAGATTCTTTATTTTTAATCTACCTGCCACAGTGGATGGTATACAAAAGTTTGCTTTACGCCCAATCTACGAACATTCGTTGTGATTGGTCAACAGTGCTACTCCTTGGAGTGGGAACTACGGATGGGATTCTTCAATTAAATGTTTGTCGTCATTCAACATTTTTTTTTCACTTGAGAAATTCTGCACGAAACATCTTAGTTATATTCAAAGTTGGAAGCTTGGAGTCATTAAAACTCATTTTTCAACCACTCCACAAATTTCTTGTTAACAAACTATAGTTTTGGCTAGTCGTTTAGGACATCTACTTTACATGACAAGTAATTTTTCCAACAATTGTTTATACTGATTATTTCACTTTATCACATTTCCAGTGGGTCAGATGTTTACATACACTAAGGTGACTATGCCTTTAAACAGCTTGGAAAATTCCAGAAAATTATGTCATGGCTTTAGAAGTTTCTGACAGGCTAATTGACATCATGAGTCAATTGGAGGTGTACCTGTGGATGTATTTCAAGGTTTACCTTCAAATTCAATGCCTCTTTTCTTGACATCATGGGAAAATCAAAACAAAAATCAGCCAAGACCTCAGAACAAAAAATTGTAGACCTCCACAAGTCTGGTTCATTCTTGGGAGCAATTTCCAAAACGCCTGAAGGTACCACGTTCACAAACAATAGTACGCAAGTATAAACACCATGGGACCACGCAGCCGCCATACCGCTCAGGAAGGAGACGCGTTCTGTCTCCTAGAGATGAACGTACTTTGGTGCGAAAAGTGCAAATCAATCCCAGCATAACAACAAAGGACCTTGTGAAGATGCTGGATGAAACAGGTACAAAAGTATCTATATCCACATTAAAACGAGTCCTATATTGACATAACCTGAAAGGCTGCTCAGCAAGGAAGAAACAACTACTGCAAAACCTCAATAAAAAAGCCAAACTAAAGTTTGCAACTGCACATGGGGACAAGGCTTGTACTTTTTGGAGAAATGTTCTTTGGAGGAAAAAGGGGGAGGCTTGCAAGCCGAAGAACACTATCCCAAACGTGAAGCACGGGGGTGGCAGCATCATGTTGTGGGGGTGCTTTGCTGCAGGAGGAACTGGTGCACTTCACAAAATAGATGGCATCATGAGCGGGGGAAATTGTGTGGATATATTGAAGCAACATCTCAAGACATCAGTCAGGAAGTTAAAGCTTGGTCGCAAATGGGTCTACTAAATGGACAATGCGCCAAGCATACTTCCAAAGTTGTGGCAAAATGGCTTAAGGACAACAAAGTCAAGGTATTGGAGTGGCAATCACAAAGCCCTGACCTCAATCCTATAGAGTATTTGTGGGCAGAACTGAAAAAGTGTGTGCGAGCAAGGAGGCCTACAAACCTGACTCAGTTCACCTTGTATCTGGAGCATCTGCATTTGTGGATTCGATTACAGGCTCAAAATGGCCAGAAACAAAGAACCTTCTTCTGAAACTCGTCAGTCTATTCTTGTTCTGAGAAATGAAGGCAATTCCATGCGAGAAATTGCCAAGAAACTGAATATCTGGTACAGCGTTGTGTACTGCTTCCTACACAGAACAATCCAAACTGGTTCCCTGAGCCGCCTCTTCACTGTTGACGTCGAGACTGGTGTTTTGCGGGTACTATTCAATGAAGCTGCCAGTTGAGGACTTGTGAGGCATCTGTTTCTCAAACTAGACACTCTAATGTACTTGTCCTCTTGCTCAGTTGTGCACTGGGGCCTCCTACTCCTCTTTCTATTCTGGTTAGAGCCAGTTTGCACTGTACTCTGGCCAAGACTTATGGAACAGAGAGAACAGTGGAGTGGAGAATGGCAGGGATGTAATGGTGCCTGCATCCTCCGTCTCTCTCTTTCCCTCTATCCCGCTCTCCCTTCAGCTGTTCAGGCTCCAACTTTGGCTGCATGAATGGAATTACAGGAAACCTCCCACCCACAATCCAAAAGGCACACCACACTCACACACAAACACACATCATGGAGGAAATAAACCCTGACTAGCCTCCATTGCTGAAGCACATTTGTTTAAAATATGGTTTCTTTGAGTCCCGCTTTACGTGCAAGGCAAGTTATCCTAACTCAAGAGAAAGCATTGCTTATGCATTTTAACAGCCAACTGCCAGCACTGTGGCATGATAAAGTTCCTGACTGAAATGTAATACTGCTGGACTGGAAGCATGAACATCTATGGCAGACAGCCATATGTAGGCTATATTACATATCCACATACATTTCTTACACAGATGTGTCCACATCATTCAAACAGGGACTGCATCCCAGATGGCACCCTATTCCCCACATACTACACACTCTGGTCAAAAGTAGTGCAATACAGAGGGAATAGGGTGCTATTTGGGACGCAGTGGAGCCTCTAACGGCAATTTTCATGCATATTTCGCTGATTCATAAAGTAATATGCAAACAGCTTTTTACACAGCAGTAAATCCTCCATCTGTTTTCCCAGATAAATAACAGGTCATTTTTTTCTGATCTGTGGGGTCTTATTTAGAAAAAAGGACATAAAATGAGGTGCAAATATCTCTACTCACCCACGACCATGAGAGTGAACTCGAAGCCTCTCTTGACGGACTTTCTGTACACTTGGTTTGGGAGATTGGCAAAGCCCACATAACCTTCCAGGAGCTTCTCTTGCTGTAAACAAAAACCAAACATGAATGCTCTTCCCAACTGTCCGGGCAGGTAACAACGCTAAAGACTGGATATACTGTTGACTTCGCCACAGTAGCTATGATATCACTGGCCTATAAAAAAAACTGTTTAAAAGTTAATGAATTGACAGGTACAGGATATCAAAAAATAGCAACATGTTAGGGCTGAGCGATATGGACAAAATATCATATCATTGTATTTAAAATGATAATTACGGTGTGACTATTATGTTTTTTAATAATAAAAGTTGTAAATTTGCTTTAGTGGGTGACCCTACGGTGGCAACACATACACTACCGGTCAAAAGTTTTAGAACACCTACTCATGCAAGGGTTTTTCTTTATTTTACTATTTTCTACATTGGAGAATAATAGTGAAGACATTAAAACTATGAAATAACACATGGAATTATGTAGTAACCAAAAAAAGGTGTTAAACAAATCCAAATATAGTTTACATTTGAGATTCTTAAAAGTAGCCACCCTTTGCCTTGACAGCTTTGCGCACTCATGGCATTCTCTCAAACAATTTCATGAGGTAATCACCTGGAATGCATTTCAATTAACAGGTGTGCCACGTTGAAAGTTCATTTGTGGAATTTCTTTCCTTCTTAATGCATTTGAGCCATCAGTTGTGTTGTGACATGGTAGGGGTGGTATACGGAAGATGGCCCTATTTGGGAAAAGACCAAGTCCATGTTATGGTAAGAACAGCTCAAATAAGAAAAGAAAAATGACAGTCAATCATTACTTTAATACATGAAGGTCAGTCAATCCGCAACATTTCAATAACCTTGAAAGTTTCTTCCAAGTGTAGTGGCAAAAAAAATCATCAAGCGCTATGATGAAACTGGCTCTCATGAGGACCGCCACAGGAAAGGAAGACCCAGAGTTACCTCTGCTGCAGAAGATATGTTCCTTAGAGTTACATACCTCAGAAATTTAAGCCCAAATAAATGTTTCAGAGTTCAAGTAAAAGACACATCTCAACATCAACTGCTCAAAGGAGACTGCATGAATCAGGCCTTCATGGTCAAATTGCTGCAAAAACCCCACAACTACAGTACACCAATAAGAGACTTGCTTGCGCCAAGAAACACGAGCAATGGACATTAGACCGGTGGAAATCTGTCCTTTGGTCTGGAATCGAAATTGGACATTTTTGGTTCCAACCGCTGTGTCTTTGTGAGATGTGGGTGAACAGATGATCTCTACATGTGTATTTCCCACCGTAAAGCATGGAGGAAGTGGTGTGATGGTGCTTTGCTGGTGACACGGTCTATGATTCGTTTAGAATTCAAGGCACACTTAACCACAGCATTCTGTAGCGATACACCATCCCATCTGGTTTGGACTTAGTGGGACAATAATTTGTTTTTCAACAGGACAATGACCCAACACACCTCCAGGCTGTGTAAGGGCTATTAGACCAAGAAGGAGAGTGATGGAGTGCTGCATCAGATGACCTGGCCTCCACGATCACCTGGCCTCAACCCAATTGAGATGGTTTGGGCTGAGTTGGACTGCAGAATGAAGGAAAAGCTGCCAACAAGTGCTCAGCGTATGTGGGAACTCCTTCAAGACTGTTGGAAAATCATTTTAGATGAAGCTGGTTAAGAGAATGCCAAGAGGGTGCAAAGCTGGCAAAGGGTGGCTATTTGAAGAATCTCAAATATATTTTGATTTGTAGCATGGTTATTACTACATGATTCCATGTGTTAGTTCATAGTTTTGAGGTCTTCACTATTATTCTACAATGTAGAAAATAGTTCAAAAATGTGTAGTGTACATTCTAACTGATTTCAATGGGTATTTCTCCATTCTGATTGTTTTATGCTGTTCCATTCAACCAAAAATAATGTTTAGCATTTATCCATTTCCTGCACTCATTTGAGATCATTTCCACACTGCCAGGTAGGGCTGCACGTTAAGGGCAAACAATCTAAGCGTTATTTTAAACCAAATGTGGCAATTGCGATTTGACTTGCAATTTCGAGCAACACACTTAGGTGAACTGTTGGAATAATGGAAATGGAATGATTATTATAATTCTATAGTTAGAATATACATTATTGTGACAGGGTAGGAAACAAAGTGTTAAGTGTTTCCTAGGGGATCTATAATCTTTGACTACATTGAATGTTCGCTCTTAGCTACTTCATCTAGCTAGCTAACATACTCATGCTTTGCGTATTCCTATTTGATTTAGAAGATACTGTTGCACAAACATGCTGATTTAGGTCTATACAAATCACTGGTATTACCAGGCTGTATAGCTAGTTACAAGCAACTTGCTAAGACAAACTAGCTGATGGCAGATGTAAGAAACAAACTAAAAGTGTAATTAAAGAACGCTAGTGGATTTATATTAAGTAAAGTGAAAACAGCATCGTTGTGATCAACATTGTTGTATTGACCATGCAGATTGAACTTAAGTGTATTGTGGTTGACGAACAACAAATGTGCTCCTGGAGTGACAGGGGGCAGGGCTAGATCTGTGTGGAAAGCAGCATGGAGAGAGACGGAGAGAGATGAAAAAAGCTTTGACTATGTACAGACTCAGTGAGCATAACCCTGCTATTGAGAAAGGCCACCGTAGGCAGACCTGGCTATGTACACACTGCCCACAAAATGAGGTGGAAACTGAGCTGCACTTCCTAACCTCCTGCCAAATGTATGACCAGATTTGAGACACATATTTCCCTCAGATTACACAGATCCACAAAGAATTAGACAACAAACCCGATTTTGATCAACTCCCATATGTACTGGGTGAAATACCACAGTGTGCCATCACAGCAGCAAGATGTGACCTGTTGCCACAAGAAAAGGTCAACCAGTGAAAAACAAACACAACCCATATTTATGCTTATTTATTGTCCCTTTTGTACTTTAACCATTTGTACATCGTTACAAAACTGCAAATATATACATATGACATTTGTAATATCTTTATTATTTTGAAACTTCTGTGAGTGGAATGTTTACTGTTCATTCTTATTGTTTATTTCACTTTTGTAAATTATCTACCTCACTTGCTTTGGCAATGTTAACATGTTTCCCATGCCAATAAAGCCCCTTGAATTGAGATGACTCAAGTAGCTGAGTAACCTATAAAAATGGATATTACACACGGCGTATCACATTTAACAAACCAAACATTCAAATACCGTTATAGAAGGTAAATTATAAACCCAAACCTGTCTGTGCATCAATACCAGTAATATAGTCAAATACGGTATACCGCCCAGCCCTACAACATGGACCCAATCATTCATCAGATAATCGATTGAATTCATATGCCAAATCTAACATTCTCATCTCCTAACATCATCAAATAAGTAAATATTATAGCCTAAAAGGTATGGTACAGTGGACTGACGCTAGGCCATCAGTCTCAATAATACTTACAGCTTAGTTGGAGAGTGCAAATCAGGATGGTTGATAGTGAGGTGGTGGTGGAAGAGGGGAGATGCAGAATGATTCACAGTCCGCGGTAAACAGGACGAGCACCACACCATAAAGGAAAGAAATGAGAAATACAGTAAATCAGCTAACACAGACAAATGAGTCCACCATTCATCATGTCAGAATAACACATTCATGTCTGCCTGCAGATAAAAGCCCAGAAGGACTAACTCACTTTGACGCCGTTTCAATGTGCAAGTGCCATCATGACCAAGAAATATGCCTACTCATTTAGTAGTCAGAAAGGCATAGCTTCTGAGGTACAGTTTAACTTACTTGTGTAACTTCTAGCCTTTACAGTGTACTGATAGGTCTTGCTATTAATTTTTTTTCTATATCACTCAATCAGATAAGATGATTGGTGGTGGTATGCATACTTGGTTTGCTTGGTTAATGCTAGTTCCTGCATCTTTCACCAAAAATTCAATACGATCCGCCACAGGTATGAAAAAGTATTTTCTCACTCAGTTTCTTCATTCTACTTGAAGGGATTTTACCTGTTTTATAGGGCTAGGTTATTTGTCGTCAAACCCATGCATAAACGTCTCAGATATCCTTTTGTGTGTGTGTGTGTGTGTAGGTATGTATGTATGTATATAGCTCTCGGAGGGTGAACAACACAGATGAATCAAGATTTACGAGCAGTCTAGTCTGGAACGGGGTTGTAGCCTCAGCTTCTTTTACAGCTCTCTGGCTGCCAGTAAAGTGCCATGAGAGCTCACATGAGTCTTTCCCTAAATAGGATAGCAGCCATTACTGAAGAGGAGTGTGGAGTCAGCAGCCAAACAATGTTCTCAGTTCAGAGAAGAAAAATCATGTACTTGCCAACTGTAATGACAAACAAGTTAGGCTAAAGCAATAAGACAGCAAATTTATACTTATAATTCAGCAAATCAACCTATTTAGCATTCAAGTGGCCTAATCCTCAATCCTAAAACTCACTTGAGCTTCAGTTTGAAGAGTTACAACTAACTCAAACTTCCTACAGCTTTTTAGATCTGTATAGGAGAGCTGTCATTGGTTAATCCAGGAGTTTAGAGGTGTTGGTACATAATTTCAGAGACTGATGTGAAAATGAAATCCTATTGGCTACAAACCCAGTCGTGTAATCTCATTGGCTGACAGCCCCGCGGGCCTCTTCCCACAGCTTTCAGTGTTGGAGAGACTGAAGAACGGCAGATAATCCTGAGTCAGTAGCTAGAGTCAGTCCTCACACTGACAAACAGCAGATTCCTATAATGTTGTCTCCCCAAAATCGTAAAGCCACCAATAGGGTGGCAAGAATTTAAGCATTCACTCAGGCTATCCCAGACCCTGAAAGTTTGGCCAAAAATAGTGATTATTAAGCGGAGGAGAAATTTTTGGCGATAAAGCACAACTCATAGCAAGAGGCTGTTCCTTCCAGCAGCTTCAGACAGATAGTTTTTCAGCTCATTGGCTATTAACGAACCACTTCCACAGAGGATCTGCCCCACCTAGCCTTCACTCAAGCTCATCGTCTTTGAGGGTTTCAATGTTCAAAAGCCAGGTGTGTGTGTGTGTGTGTGGGGGGTGTAGAAGTAGACAGATGTAGCATGCATCACCGCCCAAGCCACTTCCTCCTGATGTTATGTCTGTCAGTCTGCTCTGGAGCAGAAGCATCTGTCACGTACACAGTACGACTGTCAGTGGTGCCTGTCGCTGATCAGACACTTCATGGCAACCACAGCACATAGCTGAGACAGCAGCATCATGATCATAACGCTCAACTCTTAGCTAGCTCCCACTGAGGAGAGAAACGTTTGATGTGCACTTCAGAGCCTTCCCTACTTTTCCACTAGTCCAAGGGTAAGGTCATAAAAGTTAACATCAGCTTATGAAACATATGCTACATCTACTGCAACATCCTGACTCATAGCAGGCATAAGCAGCTTGTTGAATTTACTTAAGTCAGTCAGGTATTTTTCAAGGCAACACCAATGACATATTTCTAATACCATTGTCAAGGTTGGAGAGAGGGCCCAGCGTGGTGGACATCTGTGTCTTGGATGTTCACCTCAACCTTTACACAGTGGCTTTAACAAATGCCACTACATACCGCCAGGAAAGCAGCTTTGCTTCCTCCTTTAGGCCCTACCACCACTCTTGGCCAATGCTTCGATACAGTAGGTGTCTGCTCTCATTGCTACATGCTCCCTTCAAGCAGAGTAGATGCGTTATTCTTCTTTGCTGGTGTTTGGTAAACTGCCGGAAGAGAAGTGGTGGGATTGAGGCTAGTCTGCCTCAGAGAGCCTGAGGTTAGAAAGAGGAGTATTCAGCTAACCCCAGAGCAAGGCCTAGCACAGTACAATGATGTCATCTTGCAAATACTAGAGGAGGATACACGGTAGAGAATGTTGCTCTACTTCAGAAAGTCTGACCCCTCCCACGACCTTTCTTCATTTTCCCAGATCGTTCTTTATCAGACTAACAGTTTTGTAAAGCTCTCCATCAGTCTGTCTGTGTCTGCCACACATGCTTTAGTGTTGTAATCAGTCCATTTTTATTACTAAACTGTAATTTAGGAATAATGTTAAGTCTGTGAGTAAAACAGTCCTGAGAGTGAGGTGAAGAACAATCAGTGGTCTACATGGAAAGCTCCCTTCACTACATACCCAGTTCATCTGAGGCCAAATTCCCATTCTCTCCCACTGAGTGTCTACCGTATTTCACACACCAATCCAATGCTTTTAAATCATTGAAGGGGAGTGAACAAATAAGCTACACCAAGATGGGGAATAATCCAAAATGGGACTTTTATGGGCACCTAAACAAACTCTGCCCAGGCTATGGGCTGTCTTAGTCAGCTGTGTCATCAGACATCCTGGCATTCCCAAACCCCACAAAAAGTTAGTAGCAATAAATGGAGAGACAGCAATTCTTCAATAACAATTGAGAGAGAAGGTGGAAAACAATTTATTTACTCAAAATAAAGTAATAACATTGCATGCATTCCATAAGGACTAGAGAGAACATTCACATGGTCTGTCGGTAGGTAGACTGTTGGGTTTGAATGGCTAGGGTGAGGATCAATGCCGGTCTCTATACTCACAGCAAACCATTTCACGACAGATTCTACAGCTACAGGCCACAGGGGAATAACTGACAGGCAGAGTAACTCAGTAAGAACATCCACCATGCATTTACAACATTATTACCACAGTATTAATCCAGTCTCATGTGAACCAATACAGGACTTCGTTTTCTAAAGGAGATATTGCAATCCAAGTAAAACAGATGGGTTTTTGATTGACATTTTGACAGACAAACGAATGATGACGTATCTTGCTAGGTGTTTTTGAGGAAGTTTTGGTTCATAACAACTTTGCTCCAGGTTTCCCCCGCATTGATTCAATCCACTTTAATTAACTAATGACTAGTTATGTGATCAACACTGCCAGTTTCTGACATCTGAAACTAAGCAAGCTACGTCGACTTTCTGGAATAGCAGCCATTCACAGCTTAGCAAGCGACGTCAACTATTCCATTACAACCTACCTAGCTAGTAGTAAAAGGTTTTTATAACGTAATTGTTCTCTGCGCTAGTAGTTAACTAGGTAACGTTAGTTACGTTTCTAGTTAGCTAACAAAACTATTTATGATGCGCTTTTGTTGGGGTTGCCAATTTATCACAACTAGCATCTGAAGAAGTAACTAAACTCATTTGACATTCTTCACACAGCATATTATTTAGCCAGTAATGAACTGCTCTGACTGCATCTCAACATGTTAACGATAGGTAGCTAATGTTAGCTATCGCTTGCTGGTACTGTACTAGTCGCCTGTGTGCCAGGTAACAAAGCCACTCAGTCGAAAAAACAACAAAGGAAATGCCAAAGTAACGTTACTCGCGGTCATTCTCCAGCGGTGTGTGAATGTATTTCAATGAGCCAACTTAACTATCGTTTTTCTAGCTAGGTAACTAGTTAGCTAATTCTGACAAAGTTCTTTAGGACGCAAATAAACGATAGCAAAAGTTCCCGAATGAATTAAAACGGACAGAGTAAGAGAACTCACCCATAATATTGCCGTTCCGATGCACCTCAGTAACCGATCTTGCACCGTTCGACATTCCCTTTCACGTACTCACGGGAGACCACAAAACTGTAAAGGTCGTACCCAACTTATTTCGCGTAATGTCAAAAATGTCCACTGTCTGCTGCATGTGGTGGAGACATAGAAATAGATAGAGGACTCTAGTCCCCAAAAGACTTCGTCTTCGCTGAGGTTTTATGGTGAACTACACGCAAGTGTCTTGTCGCCACCAACTGGACAAGGGTGAAAATAAATCACAAAATGCAACTAAATTCCATACAGGGAAGGGAAAAATAACATTAATCCACACAAACTACAAAATAAAATATATTCCGACTCAAATCAAATGTTATTGGTTGCATACACATATTTATCAGGTTTTATTGCTTGTGTTCCAACAGTGCAGTAATATCGAGCAATAAGTCCGAAGTGTGTGTATGTATATATATTTACACACACACACACACACACACACACACACACACACTACAGTTCAAAAGTTAGGGGTCACTTAGAAATGTCCTTGTTTTTGAAAGAAAATCACATTTTTTTGTGCATTAAAAAAAATCATATTGATCAGAAATACAAAAGGCCAGCAGCCAGTTGACGACTTGTGAGGCGTCTGTTTCTCAAACTAGACACTCTAATCTACTTCTCCTCTTACTCAGTTGTGCATCATGGCCTCCCACTCCTCTTGCTATTCTGGTTAGAGACAGTTTGCTCTGTTCTGTGAAGGGAGCAGTACACATCGTTGTATGAGATCTTCAGTTTCTTGGCAATTTCTCACATGGAATAGCCTTCTCAGAACAAGAATACTGACGAGTTTCAAAAGAAAGTTATTTGTTTCTGGCCATTTTGAGCCTGTAATTGAACACACAAATGCTGACGTTCCAGATACTCAACTAGTCTTAAGAAGGCAAGTTTTGTTACTTATTTAATCAGCACAACAGTTTTCAGCTGTGCTAACATAATTGCAAAAGGGTTTCCTAATGATAAATTAGCCTTTTTTCTCTCTACTATTATTCTGACATTTCACATTCTTAAAATAAAGGGGTGATCCTAACTGACCTAAGACAGGGAATTTTTACTAGGATTAAATGTCAGGAATTGTGAAACTGAGTTTAAATGTATTTGGCTAAGGTGTATGTAAACTTCTGACTTCAACTGTATGTACAGCAATAGTAACCAGGTGGTATCCGGCTAGTGACGGTGACTAAGTTCAGAGCAGTGTGCTCAGAGACAGATAAGGAAGCAAGACATCTCACTCGCTCCTTTTTTCTGGTTCATATACAGTCAATGAACTAAACAGACCAGACCCAGTTGCTAATGCATTGGTGCCTATGGGAGAGCCAATCCTTAAGCAGACTGGAACTGTGACCATTTTTCAAAATGATGGAATGATTCGTTCATGGATTGATCATATGACCTATGGTGCCACCTAGCGGTTACAGTATGAAAGTTAAACCATAATCAGGAGGCAAACTGGCCCATCTTTATTGAAAGGACGTTGCGATAAACACATCAGGATCTTCGTCCAAGAGATCTTAACATCTATGGCACACGAGATAGCATGCCTTCCCTATCACCATAGTGTCACTGGATCAAGCATCTTGCCTACTTCCTTCTAAGTCCCACACATTATCTACACTGGTGGCAGCCTTGGGATGATGCCACAGTCCCTCAGGCTTTTGTTAAAATCATAACCAACACAGAGGAGGAAATTTGGACTGTAACATTGAGCCCTAAACAGCCTTGAAACCCTGAATACACCAACTAACCACATGACAACCTCTGTGTTGAGATGAAATGGGATGAGGGAATGAGAATGTCGCTTCACATATCTGATATGAAAGAGATGATCGGGGGAATGACTGACTTTGCTCCACCTGCGTATGTGTTATTATTGTGGCATGGAAATGAACAAATACTCTGACCAATTATAGAGAAGTCTGAGTCTATTACTGTGAGAAAA
Source organism: Oncorhynchus tshawytscha (assembly GCF_018296145.1). Classification (NCBI taxonomy): domain Eukaryota; kingdom Metazoa; phylum Chordata; class Actinopteri; order Salmoniformes; family Salmonidae; genus Oncorhynchus; species Oncorhynchus tshawytscha. Next base: position 25,341,705 of record NC_056441.1, read on the forward strand.
CAGACAAATGACAGGGCTGCCCAATGATGTAATTGAGGAATTACTTGTTAAAGGTATTGGGTTAGCTACACAGTATTTTTCTTTTGCATTATCACACATTATAATTTGCCTCGAGAGACACACCCTGTGTTTTGCATATTACATATTCTCAGTGAATATAGCACTCAATTAAACAGTTTTAGTTATGGCATGAAACGACCACAAGGTGTCAGTGTTGGTGAAATCAAATGCAACCATACGGCCATGTGATTCAGTATGTATTCTCATAGCAGTGAACAGCAGTGGGATTGTCTCTATAATCAGATCTAGGCCCTGGGAATGGGCTCTCCTGTAGAGGACTGTTTATGTCTGAGTCATAAAGAGAATCGCCATTCATTCACAGTTGATCTAAGTGCAGTAATGACTGTAATGACTCAGACTCTTCTGAAACCCTTTACACCATCTCATAGCAGAGCTCAGTCAATATCCTCCACTCACATAGTAGTTCTAAAACATCTGAATGCTAACTACAGTGTGTGTGTGTGTGTGTGTGTGTGTGTGTGTGTGTGTGTGTGTGTGTGTGTGTGTGTGTGTGTGTATGTTTATATAGATATGATTTCCATAAGGTTTATATTCCCTCATTGGGGCGGCAGCGTAGCCTAATAACCGAAAGGCCAATAACCGAAAGGTTGCAAGTACGAATCCCGAGCTGACAAGGTACAAATCTGTGGTTATGCCCCAGAACAAGGCAGTTAACCCACTTTTAACAAGGCCGTCATTGAAAATAAGAATTTGTTCTTAACTGACTTGCCTAGTTAAATCAAGGTAAAAAAATTCATAGAGAGAGAACTGAGAGGCGATTGCTCATTCATTCATTCTTTCATATGGACCCTTTCATTTATTTAGTTTCAAGTTTATTGCAAGTTGTAAATGTATGCTACATTCCTATGTTATTTAAACTGACTTTGAGATTTAAGTTAACGAAGTACAGAATTTTGGTAGTCAGTGAAATAATGATATTCAGAGCATGCATGTCCTTCATGTCATGTGTGTACCTGCCCTTGCAAAACTGTCTTAGTCTATAATTATTCTACTGTATACCCTCCTTTGTCACAAACCAATGTCACTATTGCCAGTGTAGTGATGGTTAGAGCAGTTGCCTTCCTAGTGAACATGTACAATATCTGTTGCCGGGTGTGACATGTTTATGTATTTTAAATTGTCAAATCAAATCAGGAAACATGTATCCTCTTCTGAATATGGATTTATGTGGTGGGCGTTAGCGTGGGCGTGTATATCGGTGTAATGCATGCATGAACATGGGGTGTGTGTGTGTGTGCAAGTGCTTGTGTGTATTATAATACAAGTCATTTGTCACGCCCTGACCTTAGAGAGCCTTTTTATTTCTCTATTTGGTTTGGTCAGGGTGTGATTTGGGTGGGCATTCAAGTTTTCTATTTCTTTGTTGGCCGGGTATGGTTCCCAATCAGACGCAGCTGTCTATCATTGTCTCTGATTGGGAATCATACTTAGGCAGCCTGTTTTCCACCTTTGTGTTGTGGGATCTTGTCTTTGTATAGTTGCTGTTTAGCGCTACAGAGCTTTACGTTCGTTTCGTGTTTTGTTGTTTTTTGGTGTCATTTGAAAAATGAAGAAAAAATGTACACCTACCACGCTGCACCTTGGTCTCCTTCTAACGACGGACGTAACACCATGAGATTCACTGCTTGTCTTCTTTAGCCATAGAAGCCATAGCTCATTAGGGAGCCTAAAGAAAGAAAGCTCCCAGCTCAAGATAAAGAAAAGTGAGAGAAAGAAAGTGGGTGTCTTTGCCCAGGAGCGAACTGGTACTTTGGTAGCTATGATGTGTGTGGTCTGTGTGTCCATCCTACAGAGTGTTTTAATGTATGGAAATGCTACAGATAGACCATGACTAAGGAAGCTATGGAGCCTGCCAGTAGTCCTGTTGACGAGATATACATAGCCCTGCTTATTATACCAGGAGAAAGGGCTGTATGGGAATCAAACCCCACTATGCCTTCTGAGAAGCTTCATTTGAATAAGCTGCTGCCCGAGGACTGGGCACTGGGAGTGATAGGCCTACAGTACACTGTTAATTCCAACACGTGTCCTTGTGTGTGTCTGTGTGTCGGTGTGTTTGTCTGTTGTCCTCCATAATAACAAAGCAAGATCCTCCTGGATCTCTCAGAAGTGTCAACTTGAAAAGCTGCATGAGAAAACCAATCAAGTTTTTCAAAATGAGAGTCTTAATGGAGAGAGAACAAGCATTGTTTTGGGGCCTGCAGGTGTTTTTCCACGTAGACATAGTTTTTTCTGGAAGAAAAATATGCTCTGTTTTGTTCCCATCACATGTGACACCACTTTGTCTATATGTGAATACATTTGTCTCTGTCACTGCAGCAGCTTGTTGGCTTCTGTATACCTGGTTCCAGCATCCTCGCTGGCTTTGAAGTTTCCCTTGAGTTGGACATAAAACAATCCTGTTGTCATTATTGATTTTTATCCGTGGGAGTTTTGGTGCTTCATACACTGTTAAGACGTTGATCCCCCCCAAGGCTGAGGCTTCTTTTATGTGCCATCTTCCAGGCGACAGTAGGCTGGCACATGACTGAGGAGCATTCAGTGACAACAGTAACATACAGTTATACTCCACTACTTCCATGGACTTCAAATAGCATACAGTCACAACCACAACATAGTTATCCTGTCAACATGTTCTCATTAGAATACTGTATGTCATAATAGTGACATTTAACCATTGTAGTTACAGTAAGCTGAGATGTGTCTGATCCTGTGCTCCAATACCTTCCATGGACTAACTTAACTATGGGAGTCACGAGACCCAGGCAGCGTTCACATGAAAATCTCCAGGAAAGACATGGATCCTAGATGCCCAGTGGTGTTCCAGGAAAGACATGAATTCTAGATACCCGGAGGTGTTGCAGGAAAGACATGAATCCTAGATGCCCGGGGGTGTTCCAGGAAAGACAATGAATCCTAGATACCTGAGGGTGTTGCAGGAAAGACATGAATCCTAGATGACTGGGGGTGTTCCAGGAAAGACATGGATCCTAGATGCCCAGTGGTGTTCCAGGAAAGACATGGATCCTAGATGCCCAGTGGTGTTCCAGGAAAGACATGGATCCTAGATGCCCAGTGGTGTTCCAGGAAAGACATGGATCCTAGATGCCCAGTGGTGTTCCAGGAAAGACATGGATCCTAGATGCCCAGTGGTGTTCCAGGAAAGACATGAATCCTAGATACTACCTAAGGGTGTTGCAGGACAGAAATGAATCCTAGATGCCCGGGGTGTTGCAGGAAAGAAATGAATCCTAGATGCCCGGGGGTGTTGCAGGAAAGACATGAATCCTAGATACCTGGGGGTGTTGCAGGAAAGACATGAATCCTAGATACCTGAGGGTGTTGCAGGAAAGACATGAATCCTAGATGCCTGGGGTGTTCCAGGAAAGACATGAATCCTAGATACCTGGGGGTGTTGCAGGAAAGACATGAATCCTAGATACCTGAGGGTGTTGCAGGAAAGACATGAATCCTAGATACCTGAGGGTGTTGCAGGAAAGACATGAATCCTAGATACCTGAGGGTGTTGCAGGAAAGACATGAATCCTAGATGCCTGGGGGTGTTCCAGGAAAGACATGAATTCTAGATACCCGGAGGTGTTGCAGGAAAGACATAAATCCTAGATGCCTGGGGGTGTTCCAGGAAAGACATGAATTCTAGATACCCGGAGGTGTTGCAGGAAAGACATGAATCCTAGATGCCCGGGGGTGTTCCAGGAAAGACATGAATTCTAGATACCCGGAGGTGTTGCAGGAAAGACATAGTTCCTAGATGCCCAGGGGTATTCCACATTCTTCAGTATGATTAAAGACCCAGAGGTGGCCTGGGAAAACCATTAGCATATTCAGATCTTCTTTAAAGAACAATCGCATATAACCATTCTTCATCTGAATTAAATACCTTTTTAGACGCTTTGAGGGGGTGCAGTGGGTCGGGAGAGAGGGCCTGTAAGCCATCGATGGGCATGGATTCTGGAAAGTTAGGGTTATAGGCCATCCAAGTGAAAAAGTAACTCTTTTCTTTGCATTGCTAAGGCCCTCCTCATATCCAACACCAAATGAGTTGTGAAGCCCTGGCACCAATAGCTACACATGTTTAAGACAACTTAACATATAAAGACATTTTTGCCATGCTATCCCTCCACAAAGAGTAAGTAAACATTGCCTGTGTTTTTGAGTCTTATTTTCTTCCGTTTGTCTTTATCCCTTGTATGAGCAAACAGGACATTGGTTTAGTCTCTCTCTCTCTCGCTCTCTCTCTCTCTCTGGAGAACTGACTATCTTCATGCAGCCTGGCCTATGCTCCCTCCCCTGGCCCCTATCCTACATGGGAGAGGAGAGATAGCATCAGGGCATGAGCTCCATGGAGAAACACAGCTTACCATGATCCTTTTTATAGGAAACATAGGCAACACATGTCTCATTTGGCCCTATGAGAGGAAGTCATGTGAGTATGGTAATGAGGAGTGCAATCAGTTTGTTCACACAAACTGAACACAAGGGTTCTTCTAACCTTTATTTTAGTAGTAAGTTGGTAATACTTCATTTGGATAGTTCATCTGTAGATGCTCGACAGACTATCTACAGACAATCAGTAACATTTCAACTAACTATCTACTAACCGTAACCCTTATCCTAACCTAACAAAGAAGAGAATTCTCATGTGCATCAACAGAGAGAGTTGCAGACCAGGGGAGAGGGGTATGCGCCTATAGGAGACACGTTTCTGGATGTTAGTCTGCTATGTGCTACTACAGTAATATTTCTCAATTGTTTGGATCCCCATTAGTTGATACTGTGTTCATTGTGTTGAGTTGTATTTTCTTTGCTGTCTATACATCCTTGAAAAACATACAAATGGATTAGACTAGAGACATCAAATGATGAGGAAAAAACAAATAGATGACATTGTCAATAGGCAGTATGCTAATATCAATATCGACAGTGTCACACATGTAAAGCCTGCATATGGAGGTAGACAGCTAATTTAATTGATTTAATGTCTTCACATCTAACATTGTTGTACCCTTGTTGTCTGCTCTCTTGTCACCCTGACGTAGTGTTATACATGACAAACTCCCAAATGTTTTACATTTACCTTCCTAATGAGGCTGACATCTACTTGTCATTGAGAAATAACTAACCGTGGCTTCCCTTCCAAACAAGAGACAGCAAAGAAGACACAACTCAACACAATAAACCCAGTATAGGGAAAATAATCAGAATGAGAATTCCGTTCCTAAGCAAAAAGCCCTTGTATTGTCAGAGAGACCTCTTTGCCAACTGCCTGCCAAGGTTTTATTTTGTGATGTGTAAGCTCTACTCCGCTAACAAGCCCAAATCACACATAAAAGCAAACAGACAGACCATGGCCCTAGCTAGCTGGCTGCATTTACATATTCCAGCCTCTCTGGATGAGAGGAGACCCTAAAGTCTGCCGAGAAACTAATGATCAACACACTGAAACGAGACCACAAAAACTACAAAGAAGAATATCTGAGTCTTGTCCACATGTTGAGGAGGATAGCGTTCAGCTGTCAGAAACATTATCAGAGCCAGTAATGGGAAATGCATCTTATATGTTGCTTTCAAATAGGAGAGGAATTGGCATTTTCCATGTCACTATAACTTTGTAAGAGGCTGAACCTTGTTAATGTTGTTCAGGGAGAGAAAGACTGAGACTGAGGCTTCTACTGACTTTGCCACCACCTGTTCCACGCTTTAAAATAGCATTATCTGATATAAATTACTTCACAGGGAAGTAATGGTGTTTGAAGGAATGGTGTTTGGTTTGAAAATGTGAAACAAAATGAAACTGAATAGATGGTGCTTTGAGGCATTCATTAGCACTAAAAACCTCAACTCAATATGTTCCAGAAGATCAAGTCTAAATACCCCATAATAGATCAGCTGACGAGTTTCCCGAAGGATACAAGATCCTAGAAGTCAGTGAGAGAGAGGTAGCACCATACACTGAGAATACAAAACATTGAGAACACCTGCTCTTTCCATGACATAGACTTACCAGGTGAATCCAGGTGAAAGCTATGATCCCTTATTGATGTCAAAGTGCCTTTGAATGGGGTATGGCAGCAGGTGCCAGGCGCATCGATTTGTGTCAAGAACTACAACGCTGCTCGGTTTTTCACTGCTTAACAGTATGTATCAAGGATGGTCCACTACCCAACACACGTGTGGGAAGCATTGGAGTCAACATGGGCCAGCAACCCTGTGGAACACTATCGAAACCTTGTAGAGTCCATTCCCTGATGAATTGAGGCTGTTCTGAGGTTTGGTATAATCAGTGTATATCATCAGAACAGTAGTCCGAAAACAGAGCCTTGAGGAACTCCAAAACTTACCTTAGACTCTCCTCTTTGCCAAATTCACCATACACATCTCTTTTCCATATAAATCACGTACCTTATAGTTGTCAGCATCTCTACATACAGCAAGGACCATCATATGGTTGTGAATGGTCATTCGCTTTCTCATGTTTGCTTTCTCCTATAGCACAGCACCACCTTGAGAGTACCATCTCCGTCATGCTAAATTGAGCTGATTATTGTAATGAGGTTTCACACCTTTGATTTCCTCCAGAGCCTTGGGGAGAGGTTGTGAACATGAACATGGGAGGGTGAAAGAAACCAGGAGAGATGGAGGGAGGGAGGGAGGGAGGGAGGGAGGGAGGGAGGGAGGGAGGGAGGGAGGGAGGGAGGGAGGGAGGGAGGGAGGGAAGGAACATGGTGTGAGAGAAGACATATTTTTATTTTCAGTGAACCATAAGAAAGATTAAAAGATGTACTCCCTGAAAAGCAGGCAATGCCTTCACCTTACAAGTAGCCTGCAAGAGATTTGTGCAATTTGCAACATTTGTGGTGAGCTGGGGATTTTAGGGTAAGTGACAGAGTTACAATAACTGGAGGGATGGAAGGAAGGACTGAAGGAAGGAGGGAACATGGTGTGAGAGAAGACAATAACTCCAGTACGAATTTCTGAGTATCCAGACAACAACAAAAAACTCTTCAAAAGGAGTCTGGTATTTAAGCAGAAAAGAGAGTCTGGGCCTTTGTGATATTTCTATAGCTGTGGACAAAGAAGCATATACTATTGTGTATATCCAGTCCTGTGGAGAGGGAATATGTTGCTACGCATACATGACTGTCATTTTAACTGCTCCTGTAAGGTTTATTTCTATGTATAGGGGTGTCTGACCCTAGAACTGGATCGTGGTATGAATTTGGAGTTTCAAGGGTCTGGTTTGATATGACTAAAGTTATCAAGAATCCCAGGAACTCCCAGCTAAATGTTTATTGATTCCTGATTAATATAAAACTCACTCACAAACTGTAGTATTTAGCATTGGGTAGGTCTGTCTGACCATGCCAGGAAAATCATTGGTACGAGGCTACATTTGCAACCAGAATGAGGCTTCATGTAAACACACAGGTTTCAGAACCTAGCTAGGTACAGTAAAACCTGGTTCAAGCTGGTTTACAGGGCTACCCAAAGCAGGTTTGTAATCACCTACACTACACCTGTCTTCAAACACATACAGGTTCATGTGACGTCTCTTCTAGGTTGGTTTAGCAAAACTGAGCCTTTGCTGCTTCACTCCGATAAGGTGGAGAAGAGAGCTGTCCTGACCACACACACACACACACCACACACACACACACACACAGACAGAGAGCGGTCCTGTCGACGTATTACACTGTGGCTTTCATCTCCTTGCCATTTGAAGGGATTACAGTTGAAGTCTGAAGTTTACATACACTTGGAGTCATTAAAACTCATTTTTCAACCACTCCACAAATTTCTTGTTAGCAAACTACAGTTCTGGCAAGTCAGTTAGGACATGACACAAACAATTGTTTACAGACTGATTATTTCATTTAAAATTCCCTGTATCACAATTCCAGTGGGTCAGAAGTTTACATACACTTAGTTGACACTGCCTTTAAACAGTTTGAAAAATAAATAAAAATTATGTCAAGGCTTTAGAAGCTTCTGACAGGCTAATTGATATCATGAGTCAATTGGAGGTGTACATGTGGATGTATTTCAAGGACTACCTTCAAACTCAGTGCCACTTTGCTTGACATCATGGGAAAATCAAAAGAAATCAGCCAAGACCTCAGGGAAAAAATTGTGGGGTACCACAAGTCTTGTTCTTCCTTGGGAGCAATTTCCAAACACCTTAAGGTACCACGTTCATCTGTACAAACAATAGTACATAAGTATAAACACCATGGGACCACGCAGCCGTCATACCGCTCAGGAAGGAGACGTGTTCTGTCTCCTAGAGATGAACATACTTTGGTGCGAAAAGTGCAAATCAATCCCAGAAGTACAGCAAAGGACCTTGCAGAGTATCTATATCCATAGTAAAATGAGTCCTATATCGACATAACCTGAAAGGTCGCTCAGCAAGGAAGAAGCCACTGCTCCAAAACCGCCATAAAAAAGCCAGCCTACGGTTTGCAACTGGACATGGGAACAAAGATTGTACTTTTTGGCGAAATGTCCTCTGGTCTGATGAAACAGAAATAGAACTGTTTCGCCATAATGACCATCGTTATGTTTGGAGGAAAAAGGGGGAGGCTTGCAAGCTGAAGAATACCATCCCAACTGTGAAGCAAGTGGGTGGCAGCATCATGTTGTGGGGTGTTTTGCTGCAAGAGGGACTGGTGCACTTCACAAAATAGATGGCTTCATGAGGGAGGAAAATTATGTGGATATATTGAAGCAACATTTCAAGATATCAGTCAGGAAGTTAAAGCTTGGTCGCAAATGGGTCTTCCAAATGGACAATGACCCCAAACATACTTCCAAAGTTGTGGCAAAATGGCTTAAGGACAACAAAGTCAACGTATATTGGAGCTGCCATCACAAAGCCCTGACCTCAATCCTATAGAAAATTTGTGGACAGCACTGAAAAGCGTGTGCGAGCAAGGAGGCCTACAACCCTGACTCAGTTACACCAGCTCTGTGAGGAGGAATGGGCCAAAATTCACCCAACTTATTGTGGGAAGCTTGTGGAAGGCTACCCGAAACGTTTGACCCAAGTTAAACAATTTAATTGTAATGCTACCAAATACTAATTGAGTGTATGTCAACTTCTGACTCACTGTGAATGTGATGAAAGAAATAAAAGCTGAAAGAAATAATTCTCTCTACTATTATTCTGACATTTCACATTCTTAAAATAAGGTGGTGTTCCTAACGGACCTAAGACAGGTACATTTTTACTAGGATTAAGTGTCAGGAATTGTGAAACTGAGTTTAACTGTATTTGGCTAAGGTGTATGTAAACATCCGACTTCAACTGTATTAACGTCAATTAATAGTCTGTTGCTTTCTCCTCCTAATTCCACCCACCAACTTCCCCTGCAGTCAGTGGAGGCTCCTCAGAGGAGGAAGGGCAGGACTATCTTCCTCAGTTAATTTAATACAAATAAAAATAGTGAAACATTTTTAAAAACTATCATTTTTTTGATAAAACAATACTAATAACAATATTAATGTCACCAAATAATTGATTAAAACATTTTGCAATGAAGGTCTACAATAGTCTCAACCTCACTCTGTAGGGTAGCACAATGGTGTAGCCGGAGGACAGTTAGCTTCCATCCTCCTGTAATGGCTCTCGTTGGTGGTAGGAAGAGTAGACCTAAGCGCAGCGTGGAAAGTGTTCATGATTCTTTTATTCAAAAAACACTCAAACAAAATAACAAAATGAAAACGAAAGCGCACAGTTCTGTCAGGCTAAACAGAAAACAAGATCCCACAACCTAATGGTGGGAAAAAGGGCTGCCTAAGTATGATCCCCAATCAGAGACAACGAAAGACAGCTGGGAACCACACTCGGCCCAAAACAAAGAAACAGAAGACAAAGAATTTCCCACCCGAGTCACACCCTGACCTAACCAAACATAGAGAATAATAAGGATCTCTAAGATCAGGGCGTGACAGTATCCCCCCAAAGGTGCGGACCCCGGCCACAAACCTGAACCTATAGGGGAGGGTCCGGGTGGGCATCTACTCTCGGTGGCGCCTCTGGTGCAGGGATCGTCGCCGGGGCCTCCGGCCTGGGGACCGTTGCTGCAGGCTCCGGACTGGGGACCATCGCTGAAGGCTCCGGACTGGGGACCATCGCTGCAGGCTCCGGACTGGAGATCGTCGCTGCAGACTGGGGACCGTCGCTGGTAGCTCCGGACTGGGGACCGTCGCTGCAGGCTCCGGACTGGAGATCGTTGCTGCAGACTGGGGACCATTGCTGGAGGCTCCGGACTGGGGACCGTCGCTGGAGGCTCCGGACTGGGGACCGTCGATGGAGGCTCCTTTTCCTCACTGCAGGGTTTGTGCCATGGAACATCACTGGAGGCTTCGGGCCATGGATCATCACTGGAGGCGTCGGGCCATGGATCATCACTGGAGGCGTCGGGCCATGGATCATCACTGGAGTCTTCGTGCCATGGATCATCACTGGAGTCTTCGTGCCATGGATCATCACTAGAGGCTTCGGGCCATGGATCATCACTGGAGGCTTCGTACGTGGTGCCGGAACAGGTCTCACCGGACTGAGGAGACGGACTAGAAGCCTGGTGCGAGGAGCTGCCACAACACGTCCTGGCTGGATACCCACTTTAGCTCGGTGAATGTGGAAAGCTGGCACAGGACACACTGGGCTATGAAGGCACACTGGAGGCATAGTGCGTAGAGCCGGCGCAGGATATACTGGGCCGTGGAGGCGCACTGGAGGTCTGGAGCGTAGAGCAGGCACAACGCGTCCTGGCTGAATACCCCCTGTAGCACAACAATTGCGGGGAGCTGTAAACTGGCCGCACTAGGTTGTGCTGGCGAACTGGGGATACCGTGCGTAGTGCTTGCGCAGGATATCCTGGACCAAGGAGACACACTGGAGACCAGGACCGCTGAGCCGGCACAATCCGTCCTGACTGGATGCCCACTCTAGCACGGCAAATGTGAAGAGCTGGCACAGAGCTGTGAATGTGCACTGGAGACACAGTGTGTATCACCCCATAACACTGTGCCTGACCAGTTACACTCTCCCCACGGTAAGCACGGGGAGTTGGCTCAGGTCTAAACCCTGACTCCACCAATCTCCCTGTGTGCCCCCACCAAAATATTTTTTGGAGCTGCCTCTCGGGCTTCCTCCTCGTATCGTCGCCGTTCCTCTCTCGCTACCTCCATCTGATCCCTTGGATGGCGATACTCCCCGGCCCGCGTCCAGGGTCCTTCTCCATTCAGGATGTCCTCCCATGTCCACTCCTCCTGGCCACACTGCTTCGTCCGTTTTTGGTGGGATCTTCTGTAATGGCTCTCGTAGGTGGTAGGAAGAGTAGACCAAAGCACAGCGTGGAAAGTGTTCTTTTATGATTATTTTATTTTTAAAAACACTCAATCAAAATAACAAAAGCGAAAACGAAAGCGCACAGTTCTGTCAGGCTAAGACACTAAACAGAAAACAAGATCCCACAACCTAATGGTGGGAAAAAGGGCTGTCTAAGTATGAGCCCCAATCAGAGACAACGATAGACAGCTGCCTCTGATTGGGAACCACACTCGGCCAAAAACAAAGAAAGAGAAGACATAGAATTTCCCACCCGAGTCACACCCTGACCTAACCAAACATAGAGAATAATAAGGATCTCTAAGGTCAGAGCGTGACACCTCCTCTGGGTACATCTACTTCAATACAAAACCTAGGAGGCTCACGGTTCTCACCCCCTTCCATGGACTTACGCAGTAATTATGAGAACTTCCAGAAGACGTCCTCTACCCTATCAGAGCTCTTGTAGCATGAACTGATATTTTGTCCACCCAATCAAAGGATCAGAGAATGAAGCTAGTAGTGAAAGCATTATCTACAGCTAGCTAGCACTGCAGTGCATGAAATGTGGTGAGTAGTTGACTCAAAGAGAGAGAAAGACAATAGTAGAACAGTTTTGAACAAATAAATGTCTTCAAAATGAAGGAGAAGGAAGAGAGAGAGAGAGCTACAGTGCCTTGCAAAAGTATTCATCCCCCTTGGTGTTTTTGTATTTTGTTGCTTTACAACCTGTAATTTAAATGGATTTGTATTTCATGTAATGGACATACACAAAATAGTCCAAATTGGTGAAGTGGAATGAAAAAAAGTACTTGTTTCAAAAAATTATTAAAAATTAAAAACAGAAAAGTGGTGTGTGCATATGTATTCACCCCCTTTGCTATGAAGCCAATTACCTTCAAAAGTCACATAATTAGTTAAATAAAGTCCACCTGTGTGCAATCTAAGTGTCACATGATCTCAGTATATATACACCTGTTCTGAAAGGCCCCAGAGTCTGCAACACCACTAAGCAAGGGGCACCACCAACCAAGCGGCACCATGAAGACCAAGGAGCTCTCCAAACAGGTCAGGGACAAAGTTGTGGAGAAGTACAGATCAGGGTTGGGTTATAAAAATAGCAGAAACGTTGAACATCCCACAGAGCACCATTAAATCCATTATTAAAAAATTGAAAGAATATGACACCACAACAAACCTGCCAAGCGAGGGCCGCCCACCAAAACTCACGGACCAGGCAAGGAGGGCATTAATCAGAGAGGCAACAAAGAGACCAAAGATAACTCTGAAGGCGTTGAAAAGCTCCACAGTGGAGATTGGAGTATCTGTCCATAGGACCACTTTAAGCCATACTGTTACGGATACAGGTATCCTGTGTGTGTGTATTTCTTTTCTCTCCTTCTCCCCTCCTCACAGGTGGCAATCATCATTCCCCAATCAGTCACCATGCAGTCATCAATCAGAAGACACACCTCCTGTTTCCATTACCCAATCACATTCCCTTTCCCTTGGTTTAAAAACCTTGTCAGTTGTTTTCTCAGGAGCTCAATCTCTCTGTCAATGCCATCTGTCTGCAGATCTCTTGTTTGGTTTTTGAAACTACATGTCACTTTGTCCCCACCTGTGAGTATTGTTATTGTATTTGTTATGGTGTTTGTTTGACGGTGGGAAAAGGGGGAACCAAGACAAGTTGCCCATGGGCATACACTACCCATAGGACTACTTTGTCTAAGAACACTAGATAGAACTGGGCGGACCACCCACTATATTTTTGGTTAGTTAGCTGTATAGTAGTAGGCTAGCTTAGGGGTGTTTTTGGATATTTGTTTCTTTCCTTGGGTCCAGCTCAGCCCCTTTTCCTGCCCCCCCCCTTTACCGTGTGTTTGCAAATACAATAACAATACTTGACGGTAGATATTAGTTGTCTGTGGTTATTTCATTCTCACCATTACTTTGTCACTATTACACTTTGCATGAGTTATGTTACATGTCTCGATACCATTCCCCCTTGACTGCCAGGCCAAAGGGATTCGTAGCACGTATACTCCACAGAGCTGGGCTTTACGGAAGAGTGGCCAGAAGAAGAAAAAAATTGCTTAAAGAAGAAAATGAGCAAACATGTTTGGAGTTCGCCAAAAGGCATGTGGGAGACTCCCCAAACATATAGAAGAAGGCGCTCTGGTCAGATGAGACTAAAATTTAGCTTTTTGACCATCAAGGAAAACGCTATGTATGGCGCAAACCCAAGACCTCTCATCACCCCGAGAACACCATCCCATGCTGTGGGAATGTTTTTTATCTGCAGGGACTGGCAAACTGGTCAAAATTGAAGGAATGATGGATGGCGCTAAATACAGAGAAATCCTTGAGGGAAACCTGTTTCAGTCTTCCAGAGATTTGACACTGGGACGGAGGTTCACCTTCCAGCAGGACAATGACCCTAAGCATACTGCTAAAGCAACACTCGAGTGGTTTAGAGGGAAACATTTAAATGTCTTGGAATGGCCTAGTCAAATCCCAGACCTCAATCAACTTGAGAATCTATATTATGACTTAAAAATTTCTGTACGCCAGTGGAACCCATCCAACTTGAAGGAGCTGGAGCAGTTTTGCCTTGAAGAATGGGCAAAAATCCCAGTGGCTAGATGTGCCAAGCTTATAGGGACATACTCCAAGAGGGGGGCGAATAGTTCTGCACTTTCAAGTTTTCTGTTTTTTTAAATTATTTATTGTTTGTTACCCAATAAAAAAATATTTTTCATCTTCAAAGTGGTAGGCATGTTGTGAAAATCAAATGATACAAACCCCCCAAAAATCTATTTTAATTCCAGGTTGTAAGGCAACAAAATAGGAAAGATGCCAAGGGGGTGAATACTTTCGCAAGCCACTGTATATATCGTAGTATTTTTTTCACTTTCACTTACTTAGTTGACTAGCTAGCTAACTAGTTTAGCCAACTCAAACAGAGAGGGATGCTATGTTAGCTAGCTGGCTATGGCTATCCAACACTGGAACTCTTCCAAGCCAAGATAAGCTTTTAGTTTTATACATTTATTTTTTTATACATTAATTGGAGGCCGATGTAACCTCTCAAGTGCTTGTTGACTGTACACTGTACTGCATAATTGTAGCAGGTTTACAAATGCGTTAGTTCTATTAGCTGTGTTGACGATGACGTTGCATAATATGGTGACAATGATGTAGGCTGTGTGTAACGGTTAGCGATTATGATATGAAGGTTTGGCTTGGAAAGGTTTTATCGCCTGGTCACAGATAGCTGATGTGTTGTGCACTAAAGTCCACAATCGAAGGTAAAAGGTGAGGGAGGAGGAGAGTGTGTAGATGTGAGAAGGAATTACAATGAGCAAAGTGGCCATGCTGTTTGTACAGTATGTGGCTGCTATGAAAGTGAACTGTGTTTGAGCTTGATTATGGGTGTATTTTTTCCGCCAATTCTGTTAACTTTTCTTAATCGGAAGCAAGCGGAGCAAAACGGGTATAAACATACCTGAATTTGTCCAATAGAAACTCTTGTTTGCAACTGTTGGACTAATGATTACACCCTAGATCAGCTAGATGCAGGCACGCGTGTGCAAGGCGGTATTGAATGTGTTACTATCTGTCACCTTGATTACAAAAAAATGATCTCAACTTCTCAACCTCATGATGAGTATAGGGAAATTCGAGTATCATGTAGTAGCCTAAATTTATCGATCTTACATTGAACTGGGTGAATGGAATATGAACGAAAGTCATCCAATATGCTGTAATAGAAATAAGGTCATGCACAAAGAAAAATGTGCGTCCTCCCTCATCTTAAACGGCACCAACCGCCACTGCCTATGGTTTTATTTACGCTCACACTGCCTGTGTTATCATCAGCTTAATGGCTGTGTTGGTTCATACCTAATACCTAATACACCTTGCATGGTTACATTAGTAAAATAGACAGAAAGAGAAATTGAAAATGGCCAGGTAACATAACTTGTGGTGTCATTGAGTGGGTTATTGCTATGTTTGGACCAAAAAAAATATAGGGTTTTCTTTGATGACCATTCTGGCCTTCATTGTGACCTTCGACCTTTGATAATCACAGGACCGGGCCACTGGCATCACAGAGGATGACACAGGAAGTGAAATAATTGTCCTATGGTCTCATCAATGCATTACTGGCTTTGCTATCAAAGGTGTAATAACGACCGTTAATAACTCAGATTTGATCATTTTTTTGTATGTTTTTTTCCATAAAGGACTGTCTGAGTACTATAATGTGTGACATTTTCACATGGACAGCAGTCATTTATCAGTCTCACTCTTTAGCAAGATATATGATGTTATTCATTGCTTAAATAAAAGTTAACTCATGATCTGTGAATTACTTTTTCATGATTTGTTATGTTTATAAAACCTCTGTATATGCTTTGTAGATGGCACATCCATCTTAGGTTATGGTCTTACTGGTGTTATTTTAAAATGGTGGACTTGAACAAAAATAACTATGTTAGGAATCGAAACCAAACACAGGGGAAATTACTTTAACATTCCCAATTTGCAGCAATAAATGAAAACATAACAAAGACTTAATTACGGTAAAGAACAGTAGGGGTCTACCAACACACATTACAGATAAATCCCTACATTAGCCTGATGGCTTCAATGTTTTTTTGTCTTATTTCCTCATTTACAATAGCACACAAGAACACATTGCTTTATTAAGCGTTGTTAAATTAGCAATTTAGACTGTGGATGAGCTAATAGCTTGAGTAAAATGATATAATAATAATCATAGGAAGACAGATTGACATGAGATCCTCATTTGATATCATCATACATACTGTACATTGTAAAGGAAAGCAGCCTCATCAGAAATAGCTGTATGCTGGGTAAAACAGGTAGAGAAGTGTAATGTTTTGTTGATGGTTTGGCCTAAGACATTAAACCTGCACCAAATCCACTCCGAAAGTCTAAAAAGCTTTGTCTGGTGGCTGGATTGTGTTATTTTATATGACCATAATCCTGACCAAAGCCACAGTAATGGTTGTCGTATGAGCCAACCAACCACTTAACCTTCTCCAGTACCTCTGATCATGAGAGGTGCACTTCCATCCATAAGAAGCGGCTTTGGGCTAAAATAAGGACTTCCTCTACCGGTAGTCCCAGTATGCACCCCTAATGGCACCCTAATGTGCCCTAGGCATAAGTAATGCATTATGTGGGGAATAGGGTGCCATTTGTGCCGCAGTGTTAATTAATTTTGTCTCTATGAAACTGAACATTGTTCACAGGGGGAAGTAGAGTGTCAAAGGGGACCAATTTAACCATGGAGGGGGAACATTTGACGTATCAACCTCCTGGTCAGAGTCCTCTGATGAGGTTTCAGGAAGGATTATCTCTTCTGTGATACTCTGACACTGTGTGCAAAGCTGTCATCAAGGCAAAGGGTGGCTACTTTGAAGAATCTAAAATATATTTTGCTAACTACATGATTCCAAATGTGTTATTTCATAGTTTTGATGTCTTTACTATCATTCTACAATGTAGAAAATAGTCAAAATAAAGAAAAAATCCTGGTGTGAATAGGTCCAAACTGTTGACTGGTACTGTATAGCTGTGCCAAAAGTTCTGAGAATGACACAAATTAATTAATTAATTTTCACGAAGTCTGCTCCCTCAGTTTGTATGATGGCAATTTGCATATACTCCAGAATGTTATGAAGAGTGATCAGATGAACTGCAATTAATTGCAAAGTCTCTCTCTGCCATTCAAATGAACTGAATCCCCCAAAAACATTTCCACAGCATTTCAGCCCTGCTACAAAAGGACCAGCTGACATGTCAGTGATTTTCTCGTTAACACAGTTGTGAGTGTTGACGAAGACGAGGCACAAAAACGGCTTCACAGGTAAGGATATTGCTGCCAGTAAGATTGCACCTAAATCAACCATTTATCGGATCATCAAGAACTTCAAGGAGAGCGGTTCAATTGTTGTGAAGAAGGCTTCAGGGCGCACAAGAAAGTCCAGCAAGCGCCAGGACCATCTCCTAAAGTTGATTCAGCTGCAGGATCGGGGCACCACCAGTACAGAGCTTGCTCAGGAATGGCAGCAGGCAGGTGTGAGTGCATCTGTACGCACAGTGAGGTGAAGACTTTTGGAGGATGGCCTGGTGTCAAGAAGGGAAGCAAAGAAGCCACTTCTCTCCAGGAAAAACATCAGGGACAGACTGATATTCTGCAAAAGGTACAGGGATTGGACTGCTGAGGACTGGGGTAAAGTCATTTTCTCTGATGAATCCCCTTTCCGATTGTTCGGGGGAGACAAGGTGAGCGCTACCATCAGTCCTGTGACATGCCAACAGTAAAGCAGCCTGAGACCATTCATGTGTGGGGTTGCTTCTCAGCCAAGGGAGTGGGCTCACTCACAATTTTGCCTAAGAACACAGCCATGAAAGAATGGTAACACATCCCCCGAGAACAACTTCTCCCAACCATCCAGGAACAGTTTGGTGATGAACAATGCCTTTTCCAGCATGATGGAGCACCTTGCCTTAAGGAAAAGGTGATATCTAAGTGTCTTGGAGAACAAAACATCAATATTTTGGATCCATGGCCAGGAAACTCCCCAGACCTTAATCCCATTGAGAACTTGTGGTCAATCCTCAAGAGGCGGGTGGACAAACAAAAACCCACAAATTCTAACAAGCTCCAAGCATTGATTATGCAAAAATGGGCTGCCATCAGTCAGGATGTGGCCTAGAAGTTAATTGACAGCATGCCAGGGCGGATTGCAGAGGTCTTGAAAAAGAAGGGTCAACACTGCATGTCACGGCTTTCTTCCTGTGAAGGAGAGGCGGACCAAAACGCAGCATGGTTGAAGTTCATGGTTAAGAGACACTTAACATGAACACACTACAAAACAATATCCGTGAAAACCGAAACAGTCCTAACTGGTGCATAAAACACAAAGACAGGAAACAATCACACACAAAATACCCAAAGAATATGGCTGCCTAAATATGGCTCCCAATCAGAGACAACGATAGACACCTGCCTCTGATTGAGAACCAATCCAGGCAACCATAGACTTACCTAGACACCTAAAAGAACATAACCCCATAAATCTACAAAAACCCCTAGCCAAGTTAAAACACATAAATCACCCATATCACACCCTGGCCTAACCAAAATAATAAAGAAAACAAAGATAACTAAGGCCAGGGCGTGACACTGCAAATATTGACTCTTTGCATCAACTTCATGTAATTGTCAATAAATGCCTTTGACACTTATGAAATTGTCACGCCCCTACCTTAGTATTCGTTGTTTTGTTTATTATTTTGGTTGGTCAGGGTGTGACGAGGGTGATATATGTGTTTTTTGCCCTCTCTAGGGTTTTTGTATGTTTATGGGGTTGTATCTGGTCTAGGTGTTTTTATGTCTATGGTTGCCTAGATTGGTTCTCAATCAGAGGCAGCTGTTTATCGTTGTCTCTGATTGGGGACCATATTTAGGTAGCCATAATCCTTGGGTATTTTGTGGGTTATTGTCTATGTGTAGTTGCATGTCAGCACTCTTTCTATATAGCGTCACGTTGGTTTTTTCTCCTTTATTAAAAGAAGACTGTATTCATATCACGCTGTGCCTTGGTCTCATCAATATGACGAGCGTGACAGAAATGATTGTAATTATACTTCAGTAACATCTGACAAAAAGATCTAAAGACACTGAGGCAGCAAACTTTGGAAATTAATATTTGTGTCATTCTCAAAACCTTTGGCCACCACTGTATATAGAAAGCAGTGGCGGTAGGTGGCGTATAAGATGAGGGAGGATTATGAACATGGCCTTATTTCTATTACAGCGTATTGGATGACTGTCATTCATATTCCATTCTCCCAGCTCAATATAACATCAATAAGTTTAGGCTACAACATGCTTTAATTTTCCCTGTACTCATCATGAGGTTGCTACAACCTAGCCTATGAAAAGTTTACAGTGTAAGAGCACAGGTCAAAGGAATTTTGAGTAATCAAGGTGACAGTGACATTCAATACTGCCTTGCACACTTTTTCCTGCATCTAGCTGATCTAGGGTGTAATCATTAATCTAGTTGCAAACAATAGTTTGTTCCGTTTGAGAAACGTTTTTCAGAATCGGCACAATGTATCAAACGCTAACAAAGTTCACTGCCATACCAGACACATACAAACAGCTCCTTGTGTATATAATTCCTTCTCGCATCTATGTACGTGATCTTCTCCCCTCAACTTTTCCCTTTGCTTGTGGACTTCAGTGCACAACACATCAGCTATCTGTGACCAGGAAAATAAAGTTTCCAAGCCAAACCTGCTAACCGCTACACACAGCCTACATCGTTGTCACATCATAGTCAACATAGCTACTAGAATTAACTGTGGTTAGTAAACCTGGTACAATCATTCAGTGCAGTGTAGTTAAGCGAAGTGACACAGAGGAACCCAAGAGCAGACTCAGATGAGGAAACAGGGATGAATGAACCAAAATATTTATTGTTACACAGGGAGATATAGAGTGCAGATCCGGGGAGGCTCGGATGAGTTGCAGAAAAAAACATGTGGAGACTGAGGTTGGAGTTAGCTGAGTAGAACAGGGTAAACAGGTCCTGAGGGGAATCCAAGGTAGTGGTGGTGAGTAAAATCCAGAGCAATGTAGTTGGGTGGTGAGATGTAGAACAGGAGACAGGAGCCAGAGACAGAGCGGTAACTGCAATGAGAGGATAAACGGTGTCAGGTAGGGAAATAGGCACAGCAGAGTAATAGGATCTTAAATAATCATAAATGGCTAGAATCATGAACTGACTGAGCAGAGATTACGATCTGGCAGAGTGGAAATGGCAGGACTGAGTATTTGTAGAGGTCTTTATTATGGAACGAGTTGCAGCTGGTAGGAATCTGCTCTGACTCCAGCACACCTGTCTCCAACCACACAATCGCACAGAGAGGGAGAGGGAGAGAGAGAGTGTGTACAGGGGGAGTGAAGAAGACACCGGATGAACACCAGAGGAAGTAGCAGGAGCAGATGTGACAGTAGTTAGCAGCAATCAGTTTACCAGTTACACCTGTGGCCCTAGTTGCAAAAATTCATAAAACCAAAAGCTTACCTTGACTTGGAAGAGTTCCTGTATTGGATAGCCGTAGCCAGCTAGCTAACATAGCATCCCTCTCTGTTTGAGCTGGGTGTTTGTGTAGGCTAAACTAGCTAGCTGTATTTGACACTAGCTAAGTGAAAGTTAAAGTAAAAAAAGATATACTATGAAATATAGCTTTGTCTCTCTCTCTCTCTCTCACTCTCTCTTTCTCCCTCGATCTATTGCTTCAGCGCAGTGCATGCTGACATGGTCGCCAGGTGTACAGTGTTTCCTCCAACACATTGGTGCGGCTGGCTACCGGGTTAAGTGGGCATTGTGTCAAAGAAGCAGTGCGACTTGTTTGGGTTGTGTTTGCTTCACCTTCATTTTGGAAGAAATATATTTGTTCAAAACTGTTCAACTATTGTCTTTCTCTCTTTTTGAGTCAACTACTCACCTCATTTTATGCACTGCAGTTCTATGTAGCTGTAGCTTATGCTTTCAGTACTAGATTAATTATCTGATCCTTTGATCAGATGGACAACATGTCAGTTCATGCTGCAAGAGGTTGGAGGAAGTCCTCCGGAAGTTGTCATAATTACTGTGTAAGTCTATGGAAGGGGGTGAGAACCATGAGCCTCCTAGGTTTTATATTGAAGTCAATGTACCCAGAGGAGGACAGAAGCTATCTGTCCTCTGGCTACACCCTTGTGCTACCCTACAGAGTGCTGCTGAGGCTACTGTAGACCTTAATAGCAGTCTGTTTTAATAAATTATTTGGTGACATGAATATATTTAGTATAGTAGTATCTGAAATTCACTGAGGAGGATGGTCCTCCCCTTCCTCCTCTGAGGAGCCTCCACTGATAGAGAAAGAGTCAAGGCAACCCCAGGAAAGAAACCATGGCAACCAAAGGTCATGGGCTCACTAGGCACGCAGGTGATGGCAGTGAACCGGTCGTGTGAATGCCACGCGATGCTCTGAGGAGGTTTGTGCGTACGTGTGCGTACATATGCGTACGTGTGCGTGCGCGTTCGCGTGCGTGTGTGTTTGCAGGTGCACCCTGAGAAAGGTAAACAAATCACAACAGTGTGGGATACACTGTCTGTCTGTTGTATGTTATTGTGTGTTCAAAGAAAGGAAAAGACAGAGAGGGAAAGAGAAAGAGGGAAAGAGAGAGAGCGAGTCCCCATTTTATCATTCAATATTAATCTCTTAGTTTATTCAAACTCAATTCAATAATGAACATCGGCAACAGGCCCATTAATCAACCATATCAGACCAGACGATGGTAGACCAGACTATTATGATAAAACAGAAAGACAAGAGATACAGAATCTTCTGTAATAACCATAAGGAGATACCAGGATTAGTCTAATACAGGAGGAAATCATTTAGCCGAAACAGAAAATGGAGGGACAATGTTTCTGATTGCCAAAGCAGAAATCAAATATTTGTTATCGAGAATATGAAGCTGATAAAGCTTATTCCTGGGCACTTTCAATTAAGATTTTCCATACCGTTTTTATTTCAGTTGGAGGTTTAATCTGAGTCTGGGATATTATCCCTTGATGTTTTCTGTATAACACTCGAGATCTTGTCCCTGAGGACAGTACCTTGAATTACCATAAATTGATGCCCCTAAAGATCACTTTCAATGGCTCTGACTTTATAAACTTAAGATGAGTCTTGTCTGAAGGAGAATGATTAAGTGTGATAACTGCAGGTCCACCTAGTACTGTTTGCATGGCTAATGCTGAGCAATATGCAGAGACAGGTAAGAAATCATCGCCAGCTCCCTCCCTCAGACACCAGGAGGAAATTAAAACACGTCACCCTCAGGCAGTGTTTTAGCTGGCTCGCGGTCTGTTTTAACAGGCTCAGTCTGTTCTGGTCTCTGTTTGAGTTGTGGTGCTACAAGCCTGGTGCCTCACTGGATGGACAGGCACTATAACCTGGTGGTCCTGTGTGTGCTATAAGCCAACTCCTCTCTGTGTTCCAATTGCCTTAACAAAGATGCCTTTGTGTATGCTTCGACGATGATAGAAGAGTTGGCTACAACACATAGCCTTCAGTATGGGACCAGGCTAAATAGGGACATTCTTCTCTGAGTATTTTGATTGTCAAGGGACAGCTGATCCAATCACTAAAGGGCAAAGGCAAATGTTCAATGTTCATGGAGTCACGCATTTAAAAAAAAAAATTATCCTTTATTTAACCAGGCAAGTCAGTTAAGAACACATTCTTATTTTCAATGACGGCCTGGGAACAGTGGGTTAACTGCCTGTTCAGGGCAGAACGACAGATTTGTACCTTGTCAGCATTGATGTCAGTGTTAGGCTAAGTGGAAGTCAGGATTCACCTTGGGACCCAGTGTCTAACCCAACCCCTCTGGAGAGACAGTACTTCTCTGTATCTTTTGAAGTCCTTCTTTGAATTTGTCCAAGTTCACATCTGAGACAGTAGTTTGTCTGCTCTGCTACGCGCAGATCCACCTGATTGTGACAATAGAGGGAGCCACCAACATCCACCAGGTAAGAACGTGGTGCAACTCTCTGCAGGCATGTGCCCAGCCTCCAAAGTCCTGTGTGGTCTCCCGGCAGCGGTTTCATCCTTATCGTTTCACCCACCTCCAGCTCAGGTAGGTCTCGAGCAGTCCGGTCGTAGAAGCACTTAGCGAGCTGTTTTCTGTGACGCAGTTTGTCTGTGACGCCAACCATGACGCAGGGCTCAAGTAGCTTGTTAGCTACGGGGATGGTAGTCTTCAGACGTCTGGACAGAAGGCGTTGTGCTGGGCTGCTGTCCATGTTTTCGGTGGGTGTGTTCCTCCACTGTAAGATCGCTTTCCATAGGTCATTGCTGTCGTGCAAGGCCCTGCTTAACAGGTTTTTTTCAATCTTGGCAGCTGATTCTGCCTTGCCATTTGATTTGCAGAGTCAGGAGCATGCTTTGAAGCCTCTTGGGCGCGTTGAGGAGAGGTTTACTGAATATGGCAATGAGTGGTTTGTGGTCAGTTTCAGCGATGACCAGCTCTCGACCATATAAGTAGTGATGGAATCGCTGGCAAGAGAAGACGATGCTGAGGCACTCTTTCTCAATTTGTGCATAGTTTTGTTCGGTGGGGGTGAGCGCTCTTGAGGCAAACGCAACGGGCTGGCCTTCCTGCATAAGGCAGCATCCATGTCCCCTTTGGCTGGAGTCGCTCTGGATTGTGACAGGCTTCGTGACGTCATAGTAGCGCAACACTGGCATGGATGAAGCCAGAGATTTCATCTCCTGCACTGCGACCTCGTGCTTGGGTAGCCAGTGCCATGGAGTGTCTTTGTCCAGAAACCGGCGTAGAGGCTCACAGACTGCTGATAGGTGTGGCATGAACTTTGCAAGATAGTTTGCAAAACCGATGAGATGCTGTACTCCTTTTGCATCAGACGGGTTTGGCATGTCGAGGATCGCTCTGACCTTGTCTGGGTCCGGCTTCAGGCCTTTTGCCGAGAGAATGTGGCCATGGAAGTGGACGGCTTTCACCTTGAACTGCAGCTTCTTCAGGCCAAGGCGAAGCTTAACTGATCGGCAGCGCTCCATCAGTGCCAGGAGCTTCACATCGTGGTCGCGTTCTGCTTCTTCGTCTGTGTCACCACAGCCTACGATCAGGACATCATCGGCGATGGGTTCAATGCCCTTGAGCCCAGCCAGTAACTCGTGCTGCTTGCATTGGTATACCTCAGGCGCCACTGAGACACCAAACGGGAGCTTGAGCCAGCGTTTCTGACCCCAAGGGGTCCAGAAGGTAGTCATGAAGCTGCTTTCTTCGTCCAGCTTGCATTGAAGGAATGCATCTCGGGCATCCAACAAGGTGAAAATACTGGCCTTGGGAAGATTATAGAGGACATCCTCTAGCGTCGGCATGATGTAGTGGGATCGTTTCAGTGCTTGGTTCAGATGCTTTGGGTCGATGCAGACTCTCAGCTTCTCTGTTTTTTTTCACTATGACCATATTGCTGATCCAGTCAGTTGGTTCAGTCACAGATGTCATGTGGCCATCGGCCTCATACTTGTCCAGCTGAGCCTTCACAGCCACTTTCATTGCAATGGGCACATTGCGAGGAGCACACTGGACTGGAGTGATGCTCTCATCCACTTCAAAGTGTACCTCCCCAGGCACTGATTCAACTGGCCTGTTGAATACATTGTTATATCTGCCGAGTAGTTGTTCTCTGGACAGGGGTCCATGCTGGACATGATCCACAATGTACAGGTCATTTGGTACAGTGAACTGCATCAGTCCCAGGTGTTCGCAAGTAGAGCCGGAGAGGAGAGGATGTTGACTGGTTTTCACAATCTCAAACTCCAGCTTGTGTTTGCGTCCCCGAATAACACATTCGGTCTCAAAGGTGCCCATAGAGCTCATTAGCTCTCCTGAGTACAGCTTTAGTCTAGTATCGCTGGGCAATAGATGTGTCAGGTGCCAGATTGATTTTGTCTTTGTAGGTCATTACGTTGCATGTAGCACCGGATTCCTTTTGACATTGTTGTTGCTTGTTGTGTAATCGTAGTGTCACAAACTATTTCTTCCATCTTGAGTGTACAGCCCCAATGGATTCATGCATGTAAATGTCACTTTCACTGTTCAGCTCTAAACATTGAGTGACATCATCAACACAAAGAATATTGCCCTCACTCACCCTTCTTTTGCTTTTGAGACACACTTTTGCAAAGTGATTATTAGTTCCACAAGCTCTGCATGGTTTTCTGTAGGCAGGGCAGTGCTCTTTGCCATGTGTGTGTGTATTCCCACAGTATTTACATGCTATAGGGCTCTCTGTGTTCACCGTTCGTGGTGAATTACTCTGCCTCGATTGGTTTTGTCTGAATGTCTGCCTAGCAACAGCGTGAACAGTATCAACGCTGGAGCGTGGGTTTCGATTTCCATTGCTTTCATTCTCATGTCAGTGACTTCAGCAGTGCGGCACATTTAGATGGCAGTTACTAATGTTAAGCCTCTCTCTCTCAGTAGACGCCGGCGCGTATCCTCATTTGCAATTCCCAGTACTATTTTGTCACGAATCAATTCATCTTTCAATCCCCCTTATTCACAAGTGGCAGATTTTTCTCTCAAACGGGTTACAAAGTGATGTACTGACTCACCCTCTTCCTGTTTGCAGCTTCCAAAAACGAACTGCTCGTAAAGGACATTTCTTGCGGTTTTGAAGTAATTCTCCAATGCATCCAATATAGCCTTTGCATCACACTGTTGTCGTGCTGTGAGGGTGAGATTGTGCCGGTATATATGCCTGCATTCCCTGCCCATTAAACTCCTCAGAGTTGCAGCTTGTACCTCGTTGGGTTTCTCATGTAGAACAGTCGCCAGCACATAGTCCTCGAATTCATCCCTGAAGCTGTCCCAATTAGTATTCCAGTCCCCTGTGAGAACCATGGGATTTGGTGGCGGAATGTTCACTGCCATAGCAATGGAATAGGAAATTTCTTTGCCTTCAGTCATCGAGGTAGGTAGTGATGCTAGCTAGCCAGCTAACAACGAGTTGATCAGTGTTGTGAGTAGGAAACGGCTTGTGTTCTTATATGGAACGCAACTGCGCCTATACTATACTTAGCTACAAAAATAACAAACGTGTGTTTTCCGAGCCACTTCTGATACCATGTTTCTGTATGATATGTTGGATAAAGGAATAATACAGACACCAATGTCAAGTTCAATAGCCTTGTTTGTGCATTGTAAAAATTCCTACAAGGGGAGTCCGGGGAACAGTCCGGCTAGTCGAATACCTATCAACTAGACTCCGTAACACTGTTATCTTCCGAATAAACTCTTAAAGACCTAGTAATATTTAACATCAATAGCAGTCAATATTAATCGTCATCTTAATTCAGACTCATCTGAAAGTTGTAAATTCTTGGTTATCTGCATGAACCCTGGCTAACAAGTTGAACCAGCAATACAAAATTGGGTTTAATTATTTATTTACTAAATACCTACCTAATCACACAGAATTACAGATACACATAATTAAATCATAACTTGATTACAAATTACGTCATAAAGGCAAACGTCCCTAGCGTGCGGAACAGATATGAAAGCTTGTTACACAAAAGAAAAGGAGCTGGGTTTGAGTGAAAGAGCGGGAAGACTGAGGAACAAAGGGTGAAGCTGTGTTATCGTAAATACAGTATCTTATGCATTCTAAATTACCACCCATTTGGAAAAGGATAATGCAATAAATATTTACTCTGAGCTGCGCTTCGGTAGGTTGGTGGTAGATGGAAGGCCGTGTTGCCCAACTGAGTCCTTCGTCCTTTGAAGAATGTCTCTGCTGGTAAATTGAATACGTTGTAGCAACATCGTTGTGTGATGGACCGGATACTCTGTCTGTTCCTTCCTAACCCTCGTTTGCAGTGGCTGTTGCTAACTTAATGGCTAGGAGGTATCACTTCTGTAGTGAATAAGAGTTCAAAGTTCATACCATTCGCAACCAAAGCTCCCACTGATGTTGGCTTCGTTCTGTAGTTTTTATCTGAACCATTCTGACATCGGACCGTCGTCCTCACGTCCTCGGAACAGGAGGTTATATTGTCGTCAAGGGCTTTTACAGGCACGGGCCACTGATTGAGCAGAACCCTATCACATTTCATCCCATCACAAATAATTTCATATTCAAACATTTAAATTGAACAACAATTCCATGTGAATCCGATAACTCTGATGTGTAGACTTTCCACTGTAGAGTTTATGTCATCTTATCATTGATGAGAATGTCTCAGATGACAACCGAACTGACATCATATTCATTAAGTACCACCGCATATGTTCAATTGGTCAGATTACCAGCATATAGTTCATTTCCCCCCACCTTCTGATGTTCCCAGAATCTCTATGTTAACCAAGGGTTTGCAAATGTAACATCAGTAGGCTAGAGAGAGGAAAAAGGGGGGAGGTATTTATGACTGTCATAAACCTACCCCCCAGGTCAACGTCATGACAATGGTGTGGGCGTATTCAATCAACAGAATGGTGTGGGCGTATTCCATCAACAGAATGATTTGCGTGTATACCGGTCATTAAAAAAATGGGGTGCAGCTGGGAGAGTGGGGGTGTAGCTGGGAGAGTGGGGATGTAGCTGGGAGAGTGGGGGTGTAGCTGGGAGACTTGGGATGTACCTGGGATAGTGGGGGTGTGTAGCTGGGAGAGTGGGGGTGTAGCTGGGAGTGTGGCAGTGTAGCTGGGAGAGTGGGGGTGTACCTGGGATAGTGGGGGTGTAGCTGGGATAGTGGGGGTGTAGCTGGGACTGTGGGGGTGTAGCTGGGAGAGTAGCTGTGAGAGTGGGGGTGTACCTGGGATAGTGGAGGTGTAGCTGGGGGTGTAGCTGGGAGAGTAGATGTGAGAGTGGGGGTGTAGCTGGGAGTGTGGTGGTGTAGCTGGGAGAGTGGGAGTGTAGCTGGGAGAGTGGGGGTATACCTGGGATACTGGGGGTGTAGCTGGGAGAGTAGCTGTGAGAGTGGGGGTGTAGCTGGGAGAGTGGGGGTGTAGCTGGGAGAGTGGGGGGTAGCTGGGAGAGTGGGGGGACAGTGGGGATAGCTGGGAGAGTGGGGTGTACCTGGGATAGTGGGGTGTAGCTGGGAGTGTGGGGGTGTAGCTGGGAGAGTAGCTGGGAGAGTTGGGGTGTAGCTGGGAGAGTTGGGGTGTATCTGGGAGTGTGGTGGTGTAGCTGGGAGAGTTGGGGTGTATCTGGGAGTGTGGGGGTGTAGCTGGGAGAGTAGCTGGGAGAGTGGGGGTATAGCTGGGAGAGTGGGGTGTAGCTGGGAGTGTGGGGGTGTAGCTGGGAGTGTGGTGGTATAGCTGGGAGAGTTGGGGTGTATCTGGGAGTGTGGGGTGTAGCTGGGAGTGTGGTGGTGTAGCTGGGAGAGTTGGGGTGTAGCTGGGTGCAGATGGTCGGGCGACAGCTCGGAGGAGTTGGTTGGTGGGGAGAGGTTGCAGTTGAGGAGTGTTGCCAGAGACCATGAGGTATTACTCTACCTTGAGTTTAAAAATAGATCTAATTTAGGATCAAATTTTAGTCTGTGTCAGTTTATAATTCAGAAGACAATTCAGAACAGTTGGGCATCCATCCTATCCCAGCCTTAAATACAGACGGATGGAAGGATGTAGGGAGGGAGGGGAGAGCCATTGAACAGATTTAGCCGTGGTGTCGAGGGGAGGAAAGAAGTGAGTAATTGTTTTGAGACAGATAGGAGCACTCATGTATGGCAGTCACCGTTTGTTCATCTGTGCTTTTAGCAAACCGTTGATAAGCCGCCTCTAGTCTCAACTTCAAACACTGTTTGTCTGTTTAAATTTATCCCTGATTTGCTCCCTGTGTGTGTGTGTGTGTGTGTGTGTGTGTGTGTGTGTGTGTGTGTGTGTGTGTGTGTGTGTGTGTGTGTGTGTGTGTGTGTGTGTGTGTGTGTGTGTGTGTGTGTATTCTGAACATGCCTTTATCATGATCAGTCATACCTTGCATTTAAAGATGGAATCCGCAGTAGAGGGAAACAGCGCCACTGGCCGACCCCACCATTGCTATTGTTTTTGTTGCCTAGCAACGGAGCAACATGCAGCATGGTTAAAAAAAATGCCAGTACATATCGTGCTCTTCTATCGCGGTCAGAGGGGAAAAAAACTGTGTTTGTTGTTTGCAGTAATTTCTTTGTTGTTGTAATATCGCAAATGGACACGGCTGTTTCACCATTAAGGATTCCAGCTTTAAGGACAAATGGACACGGCTGTTTCACCATTAAGGATTCCAGCTTTAAGGACAAATGGACACGGCTGTTTCACCATTAAGGATTCCAGCTTTAAGGACAAATGGACACGGCTGTTTCACCATTAAGGATTCCAGCTTTAAGGACAAATGGACACGGCTGTTTCACCATTAAGGATTCCAGCTTTAAGGACAAATGGACACGGCTGTTTCACCATTAAGGATTCCAGCTTTAAGGACAAATGGACACGGCTGTTTCACCATTAAGGATTCCAGCTTTAAGGACAAATGGACACGGCTGTTTCACCATTAAGGATTCCAGCTTTAAGGACAAATGGACACGGCTGTTTCACCATTAAGGATTCCAGCTTTAAGGACAAATGGACTTGGCTGTTTCACCATTAAGGATTCCAGCTTTAAGGACAAATGGACAAGGCTGTTTCACCATTAAGGATTCCAGCTTTAAGGACAAATGGACACGGCTGTTTCACCATTAAGGATTCCAGCTTGGACAAGGACAAATGGACAAATGGACACGGCTGTTTCACCATTAAGGATTCCAGCTTTAAGGACAAATGGACACGGCTGTTTCACCATTAAGGATTCCAGCTTTAAGGACAAATGGACACGGCTGTTTCACCATTAAGGATTCCAGCTTTAAGGACAAATGGACACGGCTGTTTCACCATTAAGGATTCCAGCTTTAAGGACAAATGGACACGGCTGTTTCACCATTAAGGATTCCAGCTTTAAGGACAAATGGACACGGCTGTTTCACCATTAAGGATTCCAGCTTTAAGGACAAATGGACACGGCTGTTTCACCATTAAGGATTCCAGCTTTAAGGACAAATGGACGTAGCTGTTTCACCATTAAGGATTCCAGCTTTAAGGACAAATGGACAAGGCTGTTTCACCATTAAGGATTCCAGCTTTAAGGACAAATGGACACGGCTGTTTCACCATTAAGGATTCCAGCTTTAAGGACAAATGGACACGGCTGTTTCACCATTAAGGATTCCAGCTTTAAGGACAAATGGACACGGCTGTTTCACCATTAAGGATTCCAGCTTTAAGGACAAATGGACACGGCTGTTTCACCATTAAGGATTCCAGCTTTAAGGACAAATGGACTTGGCTGTTTCACCATTAAGGATTCCAGCTTTAAGGACAAATGGACACGGCTGTTTCACCATTAAGGATTCCAGCTTTAAGGACAAATGGACACGGCTGTTTCACCATTAAGGATTCCAGCTTTAAGGACAAATGGACACGGCTGTTTCACCATTAAGGATTCCAGCTTTAAGGACAAATGGACACGGCTGTTTCACCATTAAGGATTCCAGCTTTAAGGACAAATGGACACGGCTGTTTCACCATTAAGGATTCCAGCTTTAAGGACAAATGGACACGGCTGTTTCACCATTAAGGATTCCAGCTTTAAGGACAAATGCAAATAAACATACTGTATGAATATTGAAGCTCATTATTCAAAGAGAAACATTTTGTTTAGCTAAAACGTGAACGAGTCATTGATGAAGCACTGTAGGTTGCATGTTGTGTGAAAATGTTATCAGCATGTGGCAACTGTCCCTCTGTAAAGTGTATTGAAACCTTATGACAATACACTTAAATAAAGTTGACTTGACTTCACAGGGATATGGGTACCCTCTCCACTCTCTCCTAGTATTGGGAAGAAAGGCTACAACATACACTACCTATAACGATATGCGCTGAAAGTCGGGATGCAAGTTTAGGGAGTGAGTGTTTTAAAAAAAATAAACAAACCATAATACAAAACAAGAAACACTAACAGCACACCGACAAGAAACAGAAATAATGACGCCTGGGGAAGGAACCAAAGGGAGTGAGATATATAGGGAAGGAACCAAAGGGAGTGACATATATAGGGAAGGAACCAAAGGGAGTGACATATATAGGGAAGGAACCAAAGGGAGTGATATATATAGGGAAGGAACCAAAGGGAGTGACATATATAGGGAAGGAACCAAAGGGAGTGATATATATAGGGAAGGAACCAAAGGGAGTGACATATATAGGGAAGGAACCAACGGGAGTGACATATATAGGGAAGGAACCAAAGGGAGTGACATATAGGGAAGGAACCAAAGGGAGTGACATATATAGGGAAGGAACCAAAGGGAGTGACATATGTGATCAGGGAAGTGATGGAGTCCAGGTGAGTCTGACGATGCGCAGATGCGGGTAACGATGGTGTCAGGCCTGCGCCATAACGAGCAGCCTGGTGACCTAGAAGCCGGAGAGGGAGCACATGTGACACTACCTTTCAAAAGTTTGGGGTCACTTAGAAATGTTCTTGTTTTCCATGAAAACATACATGAAAAGAGTTGCAAAATTAATAGCAAATATAGTCAAGACATTGACAAGGTTATAAATAATGATTTTTAATTGAAATAATAATTGTGTCCTTCAAACTTTGCTTTTGTCAAAGAATCCTCCATTTGCAGCAATTACAGCCTTGCAGACCTTTGGCATTCTAGCTGTCAATTTGTTGAGGTCATCTGAAGAGATTTCACCCTATGCTTCCTGAAGCTCCTCCCACAAGTTGGATTGGCTTGATGAGCACATCTTATGTACCATATGGTCAGGCTGCTCCCACAACAGCTCAATAGGGTTGAGATCCGGTGACTGTGCTGGCCACTCCATTATAGACAGAATACCAGCTGACTGCTTCTTCCCAAAATAGTTATTGCATAGTTCGGAGCTGTGTTTTGGGTCATTGTCCTGTTGTAGGAGGAAATTGGCTCCAATTAAGAGCCATCCACAGGGTATGGCATGGCGTTGCAAAATGGAGTGATAGCCTTCCTTCTTCAAGATCCCTTTTACCCTGTACAAATCTCCCACTTTCCCACCACCAAAGCATTCTCAGACCTTCACATTGCCTCCACCATGATTGACAGATGGCGTCAAGCACTCCTCCAGCAT
This sequence comes from Oncorhynchus tshawytscha, assembly GCF_018296145.1. Classification (NCBI taxonomy): domain Eukaryota; kingdom Metazoa; phylum Chordata; class Actinopteri; order Salmoniformes; family Salmonidae; genus Oncorhynchus; species Oncorhynchus tshawytscha. Next base: position 25,373,963 of record NC_056441.1, read on the forward strand.
ATTTTCAGTTTTTTTCTGCGTCTCACGGATGTTCCTTGTGATCCCAACACCTCAAACTTAGATTTGTCTGTCCATAAGACCTTTTTCCAATCTTCCTCTGTCCAGTCTCTGTGTTCTTTGCCCATCTTAATCTTTCTTTTTGTTGGCCAGTCTGAGATATGGCTTTTCCTTTGCAACTCTGCATAGAAGGCCAGCATCCCGGAGTCGCCTCTTCACTGTTGACGTTGAGACTGGTGTTTTGCGGGTATTATTTAATGAAGCTGCCAGTTGAGGACTTGTGAGGCATCTGTTTCTCAAACAAAAAGTACACTCTAATGTACTTGTCCTCTTGCTCAGTTGTGCATCATGGCCTCCCACTCCTCTTTCTATTCTGGTTAGAGACAGTTTGCGCTGTTCTGTGAAGGGACTAGTACACAGCCTTGTATGAGTTCTTCAGTTTCTTAGCAATTTATCACATGGAATAGCCTTCATTTCTCAGAACAAGAATAGACTGATGAGTTTCAGAAGAAAGTTATTTGTTTCTGCCCATTTTGAACCTGTCATCGAACCCACATGCTGATGCACGACTCCAACACCATCATTAAGTTTGCAGATGACACAACAGTAGTAAGCCTGATCACCGACAGCAATGAGACAGCCTATAGGGAGGAGGTCAGAGACCTGGCCGGGTGCCAGAATAACAACCTATCCCTCAACGTAACCAAGACTAAGGAGATGATTGTGGACTACAGGAAAAGGAGCACCGAGCACGCCCCCATTCTCATCGACGGGGCTGTAGTGAAGCAGGTTGAGAGCTTCAAGTTCCTTGGTGTCCACATCAACAACAAACTAGAATGGTCCAAACACACCAAGACAGTTGTGAAGAGGGCACGACAAAGCCTATTCCCCCTCAGGAAACTAAAAATATATGGCATGGGTCCTCAGATCCTCTAAAGGTTCTACAGCTGCAACATCGAGAACTGGTGGCATCTCTGCCTGGTACGGCAATTGCTCGGCCTCCGACCGCAAGGCACTACAGAGGGTGGTGGGTACGGCCCAGTACATCACTGGGGCTAAGCTGCCTGCTATCCAGGACCTCTACACTAGGCGGTGTCAGAGGAAGGCCCTAAAAATTGTCAAAGACACCAGCCGCCCAGTCATAGACTGTTCCCTCTACTACCGCATGGCAAGCGGTCCCGGACAAAAAGGCTTCTCAACAGTTTTTACCCCCAAGCCATAAGACTCCTGAACAGGTAATCAAATGGCTACCAGGACTATTTGCATTGTGTGCCCCCCCCAACCCCTCGTTTACGCTACTGCTACTCTCTGTTCATCATATATGCATAGTCACTTTAACCATATCTACATGTACATACTACCTCAATCAGCCCGACTAACCGGTGCCTGCATGTAGCCTTACTAGTGTTATAGCCTCGCTACTGTATATAGCCTCACTACTGTTATTTTTCACTGTCTTTTTACTGTTGTTTTTTATTTCTTTACTTACCTATTGTTCATAGGTATACCTTTTTTGCACTGTTGGTTAGAGCCTGTAAGTAAACATTTCACTGTAAGGTCTACACCTGTTGTATTCAGTGCACGTGACAAATAAACTTTGACTTGATTTGATGCTCCAGATACTCAACTAGCCTTAATTAAGAAGGCCAGTTTTATTGCTTCTTTAATTAGGACAACAGTTTTCAGCTGTGCTAACATAATTGCAAAAGGGTTTCCTAATGATCATGTAAGGGTTTTCGTCTTCCTCCTCTGGCGAGGAGGAGTAGGATGAAGGATCGGGGGACCAATGCGCAGCGTGGTAAGTATTCCTTGTATTTGTTTATAACTCAGAACTTTCACGCCCTGGTCTAAGTATTTTGTGTTTTTCTTCATGTATTGGGTCAGGCCAGGGTGTGGCATGGGGTTTTTGTATTGTGGTGTGTTTTGTCTTGGGGTTTTGGTGTGTATGTATTGGGATTGTAGCTAGTGGGGTTATCTAGCAAAGTCTATGGCTGTCTGGAGTGGTTCTCAATCAGAGGCAGGTGTTTATCGTTGTCTCTGATTGGGAACCATATTTAGGCAGCCATATTCTTTGAGTTTGTTGTGGGTGATTGTCCTTAGTGTCCTTGTTCCTGTCTATGTGTTAGGTTACACAAGTATAGGCTGTTTCGGTTTTCGTTACGTTTATTGTTTTTGTAGTGTTTGTATTTAGATTCGTGTTTACTTTGTTTTTTATTCAACATGAATCTCAATAGCCACGCCGCATTTTGGTCCGACTCCCTTTGCCATACAGAAAACAGTAACAGAATCACCCACCACCAACGGACCAAGCAGCGTGTCAACAGGCAGGAGCAGCCCAAAGAGGAGATGCGCTATAAGGAGTTCTGGACATGGGAGGAAATCCTAAACGGAGAAGGACCCTGGGCTCAGCCTGGAGAATATCGCCGCCCCAAAGAAGAACTGGAGGCGGCGAAAACGGAGAGGCGCCAGTATGAGGAGGCAGCACGGCGACTCGGAAGGAAGCCTGTGAGTCAGCCCCAAAAATTTCTTGGGGGGGGCTCAGGGAGAGTGTGGCAGAGTCAGGAGTCAGACCTGAGCCAACTCTCCCTGTTTATCGTGAGGAGCCAAGGAGGAGACCAGAACCAGAGCCGGTGTTGGAGGTGAGCGAAACAGAGACTGTGAAGGAGTTAATGGGGAAATTGGAGGAGAGAGAAATGAGGGAGTTGCTGTGTTGGTGCTTTTTGCATGGAATTCGCCCGACGGAACGTGTCGGGGATTTGATGGCACCTGGGTTAGCGCTCCATACTCGTCCTGAGGTGCGTGTTAGTCGGCTGGTGAAGTTGGTGCCAGCCTCACGCACCAGGCCTCCTGTGCACATCCCTAGCCTTGCACGTCCTGTGCCAGCACTGCTCTCAAGATCTCCAGTACGCCTTCACGGTCTAGCCCATCCTGTGCCACCTCCACACTCCAGTAGCAGCTCCGGTAGCAGCTCCCCGCACCAGGCTTCCTGTGCGTGTTCTCGGTTCAGTACCACCAGTACCAGCACCATGCATCAGGCCTACAGTGCGCCTCGCCTCTCCAGCGCTGCCGGAGCCTTTCTCCTCTCCTGCGCTGCCGGAGTCTCCCGTCTGTTCAGCGCTGCCGGAGCCTTTCTCCTCTACAGCGCTGCTGGAGTCTCCCGCCTGTTCAGCGCAGCCAGAGCCTTTCTCCTCTACAGCGCTGCTGGAGTCTCCCGCCTGTTCAGCGCAGCCAGAGCCTCTCTCCTCTCCTGCGCTGCCGGAGTCTCCCGCCTGTTCAGCGCAGCCAGAGCTGCCAGCCTGCATGGAGCAGCCAGAGCTGCCAGCCTGCATGGAGCAGCCAGAGCTGCCAGCCTGCATGGAGCAGCCAGAGCTGCCAGCCTGCATGGAGCAGCCAGAGCTGCCAGCCGGCATGGAGCAGCCAGAGCTGTCAGTCTGCATAGAGCAGCCAGAGATGTCAGTCTGCATGGAGCAGCAAGAGCTGTCAGTCTGCATGGAGCATCCAGAGCTGCCAGTCTGCATGGAGCAGGCAGAGCTGCCAGCCTGCATGGAGCAGGCAGAGCTGCCAGCCTGCATGGAGCAGGCAGAGCTGCCAGTCTGCATGGAGCAGCCAGAGATACCAGCCTGCATGGAGCAGCCAGAGCTGCCAGCCTGCATGGAGCAGCCAGAGCTGTCAGTCTGCATGGAGCAGCCAGAGCTGCCAGTCTGCAAGGAGCTGCCAGTCTGCAAGGAGCTGCCAGTCTGCACTGAGCTGCCAGTCTGCACGGAGCTGTCAGTCTGCAAGGAGTTGCCAGTCTGCAAGGAGCTGCCAGTCTGCACGGAGCTGTCAGTCTGCAAGGAGCAGCCAGAGCTGTCAGTCTGCATGGAGCAGCCAGAGCTGTCAGTCTGCAAGGAGCTGTCAGTCTGCAAGGAGCTGTCAGTCTGTAAGGAGCTGCCAGTCTGCACGGAGCTGTCAGTCTGCAAGGAGCTGTCAGTCTGCAAGGAGCTGCCAGTCTGCAAGGAGCTGCCAGTCTGCACGGTCTGCAGCTGTCAGTCTGCAAGGAGCTGTCAGTCTGCAAGGAGCTGCCAGTCTGTAAGGAGCTGCCAGTCTGCAAGGAGCTGCCAGTCTGCACGGAGCCGCCAGAGCTGCCAGTCTGTAAGAAGCCGCCAGAGCTGTCAGCCTACATGGAGCAGCCAGAGCCGCCAGTCAGCGTCAGCAGCCAGAGCCGCCAGTCAGCATGGAGCAGCCAGATCTTTCAGTCTGCCAGGATCCGCCAGTCGGCCAGACTCTTCCAGATCTGCCAGTCAGCCAGACTCTTCCAGATCCGCCAGTCAACCAGACTCTTCCAGATCTGCCAGTCAGCCAGACTCTTCCAGATCTGCCAGTCAGCCAGACTCTTCCAGATCTGCCAGTCAGCCAGACTCTTCCAGATCTGCCAGTCAGCCAGACTCTTCCAGATCTGCCAGTCAGCCAGACTCTTCCAGATCTGCCAGTCAGCCAGACTCTTCCAGATCTGCCAGTCAACCGGGACTCTTCCAGATCTGCCAGTCAACCGGGACTCTTCCAGATCCGCCAGTCAGCCGGGATCTGCCAGAACTGCCAGTCGGCCAGGATCCGCCAGTCAGCCAGGATCTGCCAGTCAGCCAGGATCTGCTGAAACCACCAGCCAGCCAGGATCTGGTAGATCTACCTACCTGCCTGAGCTTTCTCTCACTCCTGAGCTTTCTCTCACTCGCGAGCTTTTTCTCACTCCCGAGCTTTTTCTCACTCCCGAGCTTTCTCTCACTCCCGAGCTTTCTCTCACTCCCGAGCTTTCTCTCACTCCCGAGCTTCCTCTCACTCCCGAGCTTCCCCTCAGTCCCGAGCTGTCCTTCAGTCCCGATCTGCTCCTCAGTCCAGTGGGTTTCTGAGTGAGGACTACTAGGCCATGGTCGGCGGCGAGGGTGGACTATCCAGGGACGCGAGGAGAGGGGACTAAGACATTGACTGAGTGGGTTCCACGTCCCGCGCCGGAGCCGCCACCATGGACAGACGCCCACCCGGACCCTCCCTATTGTTTTGAGGTGCGTTCGGGAGTCCGCACCTTAGGGGGGGGTTCTGTCACGCCCTGGTCTAAGTATTTTGTGTTTTTCTTCATGTATTGGGTCAGGCCAGGGTGTGGCATGGGGTTTTTGTATTGTGGTGTGTTTTGTCTTGGGGTTTTGGTGTGTATGTATTGGGATTGTAGCTAGTGGGGTTATCTAGCAAAGTCTATGGCTGTCTGGAGTGGTTCTCAATCAGAGGCAGGTGTTTATCGTTGTCTCTGATTGGGAACCATATTTAGGCAGCCATATTCTTTGAGTTTGTCGTGGGTGATTGTCCTTAGTGTCCTTGTTCCTGTCTATGTGTTAGGTTACACAAGTATAGGCTGTTTCGGTTTTCGTTACGTTTATTGTTTTTGTAGTGTTTGTATTTAGATTCGTGTTTACTTTGTTTTTTATTAAACATGAATCTCAATAGCCACGCCGCATTTTGGTCCGACTCACTTTGCCATACAGAAAACCGTAACAAGAACACTAAATAATAAAACAACAAAGAGAACGAAATGAAACCGAAACAGTCCTGTACGGTGCATACATAAAACACAGAACAGAAAATAATCACCCACAACTCAAATGTGAACCCAGACTACCTAAGTATGGTTCTCAATCAGGGACAACAATTGACAGCTGCCTCTGATTGAGAACCATACCAGGCCAAACACAGAAATCCCAAATTATAGAAACAATAACATAGACAACCCACCCAACTCACGCCCTGACCATACTAAAAACAAAGACATAACAAAAGAACCAAGGTCAGAACGTGACAGATTAATTAGCCTTTTAAAATGATTAACTTGGATTAGCTAACACAATGTGCCATTGGAATACAGGAGTGATGGTTGCTGATAATGGGCCTCTGTACGCCTATGTAGATATTCCATTAAAAATCAGCCATTTCCAGCTACAATTATAATTTACAACAATAACGATGTCTACACTGTATGATCAATTTGATGTTATTTTAATGGACAAAAAATTAGCTTTTCTTTCAAAAACAAGGACTTTTCTAAGTGACCCCAAACTTTTGAACGGTGGTGACCATCCAAAGCTAAATGACAATAAATCACGAGGAGTGTCCATATTTCCTTTATTTCGATTTATGACATGCCTTTACAATGTATGGATGGTTTTATGAGTGCTAGGTCTTGAGTTTTATCACAAAGCTTCAGCTTTTATCCCTAAAGAAAAGAAAATTGACAGGCAGAGAAGAAAGACAACAACCACATTCTCTGTGTTTTATGTTACTTTCACGTCTTCGTTTGAGTGAGACAGTGGAAAACTAGGATATCAAAGTACATTTCACTTCTATCAGCTCTTTCAAAGCAAACAATAAAGAGTTCATTTCTCCTTTGTGTTGGTTCTATATACACTATCCTGGACATGAAAGGATTCCAAAACACGTACGCCTTTGTCTGTGAAACGCTATGCTTTCTTCTTTCATGTCCAGGAACCGACTCTGAATGTGAAATCATTTGGTTAAAATGAGAAACAGAAAATGTGAGATAAGAATTTCAGGCACTTAAATATTCTTCCAGACTCCTTGGCTTGGCTACACTGTGCTTTCTTCATTTGCAGTACGGTACATGTATTGAAAGAAAAAGTCTCCTAAACCCATTACAAATCCATGAGGCATGAACTCATGGCCTACGCTCTACAGGACAAGACAGTGCAAAATGCTGTACAGTAGCACAACATTCAAATACAACGATTTAAAGGGATTTCAAGTTCCTTCTCACACACAACAACAATGTACCTCTTTGCATTTAGTTTGATGTGACTAGGCCTACTTGTGTGTCTATCTACCTGTTGTAACAGCCTGTTGTAACTATCTGTTATAACAGCCTGTTATAACTATCTGTTATAACAGCCTGTTATAACTACCTGTTATAACAGCCTGTTATAACTACATGTTGTAACTACCTGTTGTAACTACTGTTGTAACAGCCTGTTGTAACTACCTGTTGTAACAGCCTGTTGTAACTACATGTTGTAACTACCTGTTGTAACTACCTGTGCTCATCGTATCATAAAATCCTCCCAAATGAACTGACCACCTTGCAGCTCTGGGGGAAAAAACTCAACTTTGTAAACATTCCTTTTCAAAATACATAATTTTTTTATCCGCATTGAATATGGAAAGAATCTTTTACTTTTCTCATTCTCTCACTTTCCTGCACATATCGCTCCTACCCTCACTTATCTCTTTATCTCTCACTTTCGCCCTCTCTCTCCCTCTCTGACCAGCCCTCCCCCGCCCCTCTCTCCATCTCTCTCTCTGTGGGATGTTTTAGTGAACCCTTGTCACTGTGATGGAAGTGAAATCCATTTTAATGAATGACAGCTGCAATTTGCTCTTCTCACTTTGCTGGGGGTATAACTGTACACACAGTGTTATTAAAGGCAAGGTAAATGATGCATGCTTCTATCTGCATTCTGAACGCAGCATGAGGTTGAATAGAAAGGGGATGTATGTGTTGAAATTATTAGTCTTCCCATCGCCAGGTTTGTGACGCTGAGGGTGCGTCGCAATCTGTACCCTATTCCCGACAGTGCATTACTTCCACCAGGGTCCATAGTGCATAAAGCACTATGTAAGGAATAGGTTGGCATTTGGGACACCAACTATATCTTCATTTTGGCTGAGAGAGGAAGCTTTGTGTGAGATACATTCCTCTGAATATTAATATGTATTCTATTTCAGGAAGCATAGACTGAGTCATAAAAAATCATAGCAAATGTTTGTTTTTTATAGAAAAACCAAATGCACAGTATTGTTTTGGGGTGTTGTTGTGTTAACATGTAACACAAAAAGCTTGTTCGGACTCAGGACATGAGAACTTGGACACTACTAGTGTACTGGTAAATCACATGACACACATACAAATCACTTGAATCTACCGAGCCTCTTGTGGGTCATTTGATATCTACCCCAAAAAACATTGTGTTACGTTATCTGACCATTACAAATCTACTAAGATGCAATGTATCAAGTTTGTCGTTTCAAGACAACAACAACATACAGTACAGGGACTTGACAAAGCGAATGAAGAAATTTGTAGTATTTTTACAACACATCAGTAGTCTTTCAACAGTGTGATGTCGTGGTCATTTTAACAAATCATTGATTCCATTATTTCACATATGAAAATGTAAGGTCATTTTCATGATTGATGTTGGGGCCCGTTATTTGTTCAAATAAAATTAAACAAAGTATGCAGTTGGATGCACAAACACAGAACACTCTTCAGATTACCTTACAAAAGTTTAGTCCAACAAACCATTTCTCCAGATTTGGCTCTAAAAAAGATTTATCAACCTATCAAAATTTTAACCTGAGATTCAGATTTTTTAAAACAATCTCAGAACAGATCTCAGAACAGATCTCAATGAAGCCATCTGTGTTACACCCATAGTCTATACCTTTCTGTTACTCTGATATGAACTAACTGCCGGTGTCTATATTCTGACATGTACGCTGTGCATTCCAAAATGCTTGACTTTAGATTGATGCCTACAGACAAACGCTAACATTTAAAGCATTTCTCCTCTTTTAAAAATGGGGTTTTCTCAATGTTTACTTTTGTAATTTACACATATTGAGTGTGAAGCTTCAAATACAAGGATCCAGGTTTAATCTATCATGATTTTTTAAAAGTACACCACAGGTAGGACAAAATAAAAACATTTTCACTACAGAAGACGTTACATCCATCTTGAAATTTGGAACCAGTTGTAAAACACTAGAAATATGGGTCCTATCTCCGGGTTTAGGTCGGAACATCTGCTGTTCATGCATAGAATTAGAACCAATTAGTCATTCTAATTCTAGAACTAATTAGACAATCTAATTCTATGGTATACAGTCAGTTCTCACTATAGGGATGTCACACCGGACTACTGATGTCCTATAGTGTCCAGTAGTGATGATATCATGTTACACCACAGTACTGATGTCCTCCACCTCGTTGGGCTTCACAGGCTTGCTGGGGAGCGACTTGAGGTACTCCAGGTGTCGCCGGGCATCCTCCTGGTTCTGCCGTACGTAATACACCACGTAGGAGATGACCATGGCAAACCAGCCGAACATCGTCACCAGCATGGCGTAGTCCGTGGTCCTCTTGGCCAGGTTACACAAGTCTGTGTCCACCGCCAGGAAATGGCGTCCCTCCTGCTCCTGGAGCTCGGAGCTCCGGCAGAGGACGCGTGCAGCCGCCTCGTGGTTGTGGGCCATGCCGCCCAGTGCCTGCTGCAGCGTGCAGTCACAGTGCCAGGGGTTGTCGTCCACCAGGACACGTGCTTTGAGCCTGGCGAACGCATCCTTGTGCACACTAGTGATGCGGTTGTGTGAGAGGTCGAGGACCTGCAGTGTGGCTTCCACGCCACTGAAGGCGCCCTCCCCCAGCGTCTCCACAGCGTTGTGGGACAGATTGAGCTCCCGCAGCAGCCTTAGGCCCCGGAAGGCGTGGTCGGGGACGGCCATGATCTGGTTGTGGTCGAGGCGGAGCACGGCGGTGTCTGGAGGCAGGTCCGGGGGGATCTCTTTGAGCCGGGACCCGGTGCAGGTGACGTTGAGGCCAAGGAGCAGCCCCAGGGGCCCCGGGCCGAGGTGGAGGCCAGGGTCGGGTCGGGCCCGCTGGCAGACACATCCCTTGGGACACATGGAGGCGGAAGGGAAGCACAGGGCCATGAGGACCAGGCTCTGGAGGAGCAGGCACATGGGGATGGAGCGGGACAGCCACATGTCCAGGGGAGTCATACTGGTGGGGACCACCAGCCCTCAGCATCCCGCCAAGAGACAGGGACACCACACCACTGGACCGACCCAAGAAGCAACAGACAGGCCACGGCTCATACCAAACACTCCATACTGGAGACTGATGAGCCTCCACCAACACACACCGTCTGTTCAGGCCTAACAGGGCCTGTCACCAGTTAGACTCATGCTGTAATCACACCTGAAATAAAACAGATAGAAGCATTAAACAATATAAAAACTGCTTAATGAAGTACTGTAAGTTCTTTGAACTACTTTTTTAGTGTGGAACTTTCGGTTTTAGCTGAAGTCAAAAAGACAAAACAGGAGCACCATGGTGTGTAAGTGAAAATAAACCACTCTGTCATATTCACATCATCATAATCATCATAACCGAGTTCCGTTTGATATAAATGATATTACACAACTTGTTATATTTATGGCATACTAGGCTACATGATAAGGTTAATCTAGGTTAGATGAATCACTGTCCTTAATACCCTAATAAACTTTTACTGCAGTAAGGCTAAATCAGGGTCACACAGACTGTTTTGAAACAAAAGTATACACCTCACAGACATGGTTATGGGCTTAGAAAAAGAAGACACCTGTACCATGTCAGAGTTGAAATGTATTAAATTTTGAGTTTGCATCCCAATATTACACTTTATATACACTATAAATACAAAAGTATGTGGACACCCCTTCAAATGAGTGGATTAGGCTATTACAGCCACACCCGTTGCTGACAGGAGTATACAATCGAGCACACAGCCATTGGTAGTAGAATGGCCTTACTGAAGAGCTCATTGACTTTCAACCATCATAGGATGCCACCATTCAAATAAGACAAATTTCTGCCCTGCTAGAGCTGCCCCGGTCAACTGTAAGTGCTGTTATTGTTAAGTGGAAACATCTAGGAGCAACAACGACAACTCAGCCACAAATTGGCAGGCCACAAAAGTTCACAGAACGGGAACGCCGAGTGCTGAAGCGCTTAGTGCGTAAAAATCATCTGTCCTCGGTTGCAACACTCACTACCGAGTTCCAAACTGCCTCTGGAAGCAACATCAGCAACATCAGCACAAGAACTGTTCAGCCGGAGCTTCATGAAATGGGTTTCCATGGCCGACTAGCCACACACAAGCCTAAGATCACCATGCGAAATGCCAAGTGCAGGCTGGAGTGGTGTAAAGCTCTTCGCCATTGGACTCTGGAGCAGTGGAAACGTGTTCTCTGGAGTGATGAATCACGCTTCACCATCAGGCAGTCCGATGGGCGAATCTGGGTTTGGCGGATGCCAGGAGCACGCTACCTGCCCGAATGCATACTGCCAACTGTAAAGTTTGGTGGAGGAGAAATAATGGTCTGGGGCTGTTTGTCATGGTTCAGGCCCCTTAATTCCAGTGAAGGGAAATCTTAATGCAGCAGCATACAATGACATTCTAGATGATTCTGTTCTTCCAACTTTGAGGCAACAGTTTGGGGAAGGCCTTTTCCTGTTTCAGCATGACAATGCCCACTTGCACAAAGTGAGATCCATACAGAAAAGGTTGGTGGAGCCTCCCGGGTGGGATCACTAGGATCGCTAGGACTCTGGGATCGCTCCCAGGCTCTGTCGTAACCGGCCGTGACCGGGAGGTCCGTGGAGCGACGCACAATTGGCCCAGCGTCGTCCAGGTTAGGGAGGGTTTGGCCGGTAGGGAAATCCTTGTCTCATCACGGACCAGCGACTACTGTGGCGGGCCGGGTGCAGTGCGCGCTATCCAAGGTTGCTAGGTGCACGGTGTTTCCTGCGACACATTGGAGCGGCTGGCTTCAGGGTTGGATGGCGCTGTGTTAAGAAGCAGTGCGGCTTGGTTGGGTTGTGTATCGGCGGACGCATGACTTTCAACCTTCGTCTCTCCCGAGCCCGTACGGGAGTTGTAGCGATGAGACAAGATAGTAGCTACTAAACAATTGGACACCATGGAATTGGGGAGAAAAAGGGGTAAAAAAAAGGAAAAAAAGAAAAGGTAGGTGGAGATCAGTATGGAAGAACTTGACTGGCTTGCACAGAGCCATGACCTCAACCCCATCGAACACCTTTGTGATGAATTGGAACGCAGACTGCGAGCCAGGCCTAATTGCCCAACATCAGTGCCAGATCTCACTAATGCTCTTGTGGCTGAATGGAAGCAAGTCTATGCAGCAATGTTCCAACATCTAGTAGAAAGGCTTCCCAGAAGAGGCTGGTTACAATATTTAAGTATTCCAACTAAGACGCAGGAATCAGAGTGTTTTTCAATTAAATCTTCACGTTTTGTGACCCTGATACGGCTTTAAAAGCGTTTTTAAAAAGAATAGAAAACAAAGTGATAACTGGCTCAGGCCACAGTGTACTGTGCATTAGTTTGGTCCACTAGAAAGTGAATTGTTCCATTTCAATCTTCAGGCCACTGCTTATATCGAGTGCAGCGCAAAACTGAAATTATTTTCTCCTTTCTCCTTATAGCAGCAAAGTGGGGGACCATCTCCATATTAATGCTCATGAATGAGATGTTTGCTGAGCAGGTGTCCACATACTGTTGGTCATCACAGAAGACTGAAATATAAAACAAAACCGTTTGACATAGAAACACAGGGTTTTCTGCATTTATTTAAGAATTCATTCATTATGAAATTATAAAAATATTAATACAATTCCACCCATGAGGCCACTAGAGGGTGGTTTAATTGCAGGAAAGGGCTACAACAACACATCCTTATGAACACACACTCTGTACTGAGACTTGACAATAAGCATGGACCTGTGAATCCTCCTGTCAATCAAACACTAACCAGCTACAACTATGTTGTTTATTTAGTCAATTAAGAACAGATTTTTATTTACAATGAGGACCTGTCAAACATGTACATTTTATTTTCTATGTAAGAGTGAGAATATAGTAAGTACACAGTAATGGGCAGTTAGATAGGAAAAGCGAAGCAATGTTTATTTATGTTCCCATTCATGACATATGATTGGCATCGTTAGTAAAACAAACACACACCTACTCTATTGTAAGCTTGTGTACTGTGGATAACAACGCCACATTGGTTCGAAATGGCACCCTATTCCCTATGTAGTGCACTACGTTTGACTAGGGTCCATAGGGAATAGGGTGCTATTTGGGCCTCGATCTGATAAATGCTAAGTACAGTGGAATGCAGCAGGCTGGTTTCATCAAACCCCCCTCATTCTCCCTCTGTCACACTGTAATGTCACCTTCTCATAACAGTACAGGAACTCTACATTAACCAAACTGTACAATACAACCCTATTCAATCATAAAAATGCTATGCAATTATTTTCTGTCGCATAACTTTCCCCATATCGAGATCCTGCCTATCATGTTTATAAACACATGCTAACATGCAGTGCTTAATTTGTAAATTGGGAGGTCCCGGAACACATAGTGAGCGCAAGAGGGGGGGTTACCCAGGGGGCTCTAAGGTACTGGAACACATTGAGAAATAAAGTGACGAACACAATGTGGCAGCTCAGCAGACAGAGTAAACAGCCATGTAGCCTACTGTCTGTGGTGGTTAAACGGACAGCACTCTCCAAGGTGCTGATTTATTCAAAGCATTTTAGATGTCACTGCAGTATGCCTACATATATGAGTGTAGCTGCGGGGCCTACACAAGTCAGAATCAGTGTATAACAACATTTTAGACGTCACTGCAGTATGCCTACATATATGAGTGTAGCTGCGGGCCTTACACAAGTCAGAATCAGTGTACAGCAACATTTTAGACATCACTGCAGTATGCCTACATATATGAGTGTAGCTGCGGGGCTTACACAAGTCAGAATCAGTGTACAGCAACATTTTAGACGTCACTGCAGAACACCCACCATGGGGCGGCAGGGTAGCCTAGTGGTTAGATCGTTGGACTAGTAACTAGAAGGTTGCAAGTTCAAACCCCTGAGCTGACAAAGTACAAATCTGTCATTCTGCTGCTGAACTGGCAGTTAACCCACTGTTCCTAGTCAGTCATTGAATTTGTTCTTAACTGATTTGCCTGGTTAAATAAAGATAAAATAAGCATGCAAATGTGCACATAGTCAGCTGTGGGGCTCACAAGACCCCAATGTCATTTTCAAGACATCAATGTAGCAGTAGAACAAATATCACAATATCAGAATATAACTTCAAATAAAATGCATTACTGTAGACTCAGCAGAACCCACATATATAGGCCTTCTGCCTATGTGATAATATGAAGCACATGTTCAGATTACCTTCACAGTACTGAACAAGTTTGTAAAGGAAAACAATTTTCCTACCTTAGTTTTCAAAACCTCCCACAATGACTCTCCCCATGTCAAGTTCATTTAACTCCTGACAGTCAATTTCTTGCTCAAAGCCATGAGCGGGCCTGTGGCTGTGACGTTTAGCCTCCTTCTAAGGCTGTTGTGAAGACTCTGGCTGTAGTGTCTATTTTTTCATTTTGAGGGTTATCTATAACCTGGGTGTCCTTTTTAGCCTCGTCTACAAGGCTTGCTGCCACCAGATGCGCCTTGGTTCAGGCATATTCAAAAAAATATATAATTCTGAGGGCTCTTTGTTATTGTTTTTATGTCAAAGGCAGAGGATGTTACTGTACATTCCACCCTCTCTTTTGCTAGCTAGTTGAATCCCTCCAGTCATTTCTAGACTCAGGCTCCCTACCTTTTTGCATGTTGTACAGCCTAGCTTTGAATTCTACATGACAAGCCCTTGGTTATACGTTTGTTGTTCTTGAACTGCAAATTGCACCTGCTTCGAGCACTTCGTCGGGGGATGCACTGTCCCCCCCAGCTCCCCGTCTCCCTCTCCCGCTGAGTCACACTCGCTAGTAGGCCTACTAGGTAGTGGAGGTGCCGGTGGTGATGCTGAACTGGCGGGGTTAGCAACGCTGCTAGCTCAGGCATCACCATCAGGAACAGTTTGCCCCTCACTCCTCTTCTCCGGCACTGACAGTTCTCTGGCTCGTTCTGGGTTCGATTCACCATCTTTCTCTGGATTTTTGGACTTGAAAAATGTCATCAAACTTGATTGCCTTTTTTAATCATTTTTTTTATTTGTCTTTCCCATGTTTCAAATTCAGTAGGGAGACAACTAGCCTAGGCTACGTGACGTGATTACGTAGGGACCTCTTCACTAGTTGACCACCACTACCCAGACCTGTGTCAAGATCAGTTACTTACTCCACCGGCCTCCCCATAACCTCTATGAGAAGGTCTGGAATCAGTGTGGCAGGATAGGATGATGACACAGAAGGATCACCACGCTTTTACATGATGGTCTTTCTGGGGGGCAGGAGAAATAACAAGGCAACTTGATTTAATAGAATGTTTACAGTGCGAACAGTGAAACAATTAATAAATCATGCTGTGAGAGGTACCGGATCTGGGCAAATAGGTGCCGGAATGAACAAAGTCAAATCTGAGAGGTGCCGGATCCTGTTCTGGCAGGATCCGGCTCAAATTAAGCACTGCTAACATGTGTCTGTCAGATCTCCCTGAGGTGTTGATAAAAACACATTAATTACCGAGCTCGAACAGGATAAGATCGTGAAAAATGTATCCACTTAAGGCATATGATCAATTCTGCATCAGATTATGTACAGCTTTCCTATACTGCCCAGCAGCTTGATGGGAGGCATTGTAGGATGCTCTAGAATGCAGTGATTGTTAATGGACATGGGCGTCTGCCCATTTCTGGGAAAAAGAGATACTGATAACCATAGAAATAATAATAACCTATGTAAGTTGAGGGAGCAGCCCTGTCTCTCCCCACAGCCTGTGTTGTTTAATAGAGCCTATGATGATGAGAGAAAGAGAAAGAGCGAGAGAGAGTGAGAGAGAGAGGGCGAGAGAGAAAGAGAGCGAGAGAAAGAGAGCGAGAGAAAGAGAGAGAAAGGTTTAGAGAGAGACAGAGTGATGGAGATTGGGAAGCATCTGTGTTGTCTGTATGAGGCCGTCTTCCCCGTGAGCACCAGGCACAGGGGCTCAAGTGAGTCTAGGTTCAAATGTCAACTGCCAAAAAGCTGAATTGCATGCAGGCATGTCATCCATCATCGACGAGTAGAAAAATGGCAAAGCAACACAAGTGACAGTTGGTATCCACAGTGACTAGGGATTTTGAATGCATCATCTTCAGAGGCCCTTGGAGGGGAGAATATAGGCTGTGTCACTGGGAGTGTGTGAGCTTTGAGTCCTTTCAAGTCCAATGACTGACTGAAGTCCTACCATCATTTTCAATTCAGCCTGGCTGAATTCAGCTGGTGGCCCTCTCCTGTCTCTGGTCACAGTGTACAAGGTTGTTCACATTCTGGGTTAAAATAGGCCCCTGTGAACTCAGCCGCGAGGCAGCGACCATTTCTATTTTTGGCACCAATTACATTTTCATTTCACAAATTAAGAAGGACATGATTGCCCTGTTATTCAGATTCAGTGGAACCATTAAAACGTTCATAAATTGAATAAAGTGCTTACTTTATACATGCAGTCTTTCTATTATCATATTGGTTAGCAGTATGGTTTTGAAAATTGTGGAAAATCTGACCAATTACACTATATATGCAAAGGTATGTGGACATCCCTTCAAATGAGTGGATTTGGCTATTTCAGTCACACCTGATGCTGACAGATGTATAATATTGAGCACACAGCCTTGCAATCTCCATAGACAAACATTGCAGTAGAATGGCCTTACTGAAGAGCTCAGTGACTTTCAATATGGCACCGTCATAGGATGGCACCTTTCCAACAAGTCAGTTTGTAAAATTTCTGACCTGCTAGACCTGCCCCGGTTACCTGTAAGTGCTGTTATAGTGAAGTGGAAATGTCTAGGAGCAACACCGGTTCAGCCACGAAGTGGTAGGCCACACAAGCTCACAGAACGGGACTGCAGAGTGTTGAAGCGCCTAGCACGTAAAAATCGTCTGTCCTCGGTTGCAACACTCACTACCGGGCAAAGCTTGCCTTCATTGGACTCTGGAGCAGTGGAAACGCATTCTCTGGAGTGATGAATCACGCTTCACCATCTGGCATTCCGGCGGACAAATCTGGGTTTGGCAAATGCCAGGAGAACACTACCTGTCCGAATGCATACTGTCAACTGTAAAGTTTGGTGGAGGAGGAATAATGGTCTGGGGCTGTTTGTCATGGTTCGGGCTCCTTAGTTCCAGTGAAGGTAAATCTTAATGCTACAGCATACAATGACATTCTAGATGATTCTGTGCTTCCTACTCTGTGGCAACAGTTTGGAAAAGGCCATTTCCTGTTTCAGCATGACAATGCTACCGTGCACAAAGTGAGGTCCATACATGTAGTGTATCATGTCATCAATGTCAACTTGGATTTTTGTAAAATAAATATCTGTCATCATACGATTTTAAGGGGTGGAGGCTGGGCAATGGATTTTTTTACCATTACTGGAAAAAGAGCAATCCTTTACAAAAATCTGATTTTTAAATGCAATTACCCATGAACAAAAATATAAATGCAACATGTAACAATTTCTAAGATTTTACTGAGTTAAAGTTCATCTAAGGAAATCAGACAACTAAAATAAATCAATTAGGCCCTAATCTATGGATTTCACATGACTGGGAATACAGATATGCATCTGTTGGTCACAGATACCTTAAAAAAAGGTAGGGACATGGATCAGAAAAGCAGTCATTATCTGGTGTGACCACCATTTTCCTCATGCAGCGCGACACATCTCCTTCACATAGAATTGATCAGGCTGTTAATTGTGGCCTGTGGAATGTTGCCCCACTCCTCTTCAATGGCTGTGTGAAGTTGCTGGATATTGGTGGGAAATGGAATACGCTGTCATACATGTTTCTCCAGAGCATCCCAAACATGCTCAATGCGTGACATGTCTGGTGAGTATGCAGGCCATGGAAGAACTGGGACATTTTCAGCTTTGAGGAATTGGGTACAGATCTTTTCGACATGTGGCAATGCATTATCATGCTGAAACATGAGGTGATCTCGTCACGGTATCTCATTCAAATGGCCATCGATAAAATGCAATTGTGTTCATTCTCCGTAGTTTAAGCCTGCCCATACCATAACCCCACCACCACCATGGGGCACTCTGTTCACAACGTTGACTTCAGCAGACCGCTCGCCCACACGACACCATACACGCTGTCTGCCATCTGCCCAGTACAGTTGAAACCGGGATTAATCCGTGAAGACAACACTTCCCCTGCATGCCAGTGGCCATCGAAGGTGAGCATTTGCCCACTGAAGTCTTTTACCACGCCGAACTGCACGACGAGCACACAGATGAGCTTCCCTGAGATGATTTCTGACAGTTTGTGCAGACATTCTTTGGTTGTGCAAACCCACAGCTTCATCAGCTGTCTGGGTGGCTGGTTTCATACGATCCCACATGCAAAAACGCTGGATGTGGAGGTCCTGGGCTGGTGTGGTTACTCGTGGTCTACAGTTGTGAGGCTGGTTGGACATACTGCCAAATTCTCTTAAAACTATGTTTTAGGCAACTTATGGTAGAGAAATTAACATTTAACTTGAGACATTCAACTTGAGGCATTGTGTTGTGTGTATAGACAGGATTGTGTTGAGGCACAAATCTGCAGCATTGAAGGTCCCCAAGAACACAGTGACCTCCACCTCCAAGTTTGGAACCATCAAGTCTCTTCCTAGAGCTGACCACCCGGTCAAACTGAGCAATTGGGGTAGAAGGGCCTTGGTCAGTTAGGTGACGAAGAACCCGATGGTTACTCTGACAGAGCTCCAGAGTTCATCTGTGGAAATGGGAGAACCTTCCAGAAGGACAACCATCTCTGCAGCACTCCACCAATTAGACCTTTATGGCAGAATGACCAGACGGAAGCCACTCCTCATTAAAAGGCATATGACAGCCAGCTTAGAGTTTGCCAAAAAGCACCCATAGGACTCTCAGACCATGAAAAACAAGATTATCTGGTCTGATGAAACAAATATTTAACTCTATGGCCTGAATGCCAAGTGTCACATCTGGAGGAAACCAGGCACCGCTCATCACCTGGCCAATGCCATCCCTACGGTGAAGCATGGTGGTGGCAGCATCATGCTGTGGGGATGTTTTTCAGTGGCAGGGACTGGGAGATTAGTCAGGATCGAGGGAAAGATGAATGGCGCAAAGTACAGAGAGATCCTTGATGAAAACCTGCTTCAGAGCACTCAGGACCTCAGACTGGGGTGAAGGTTCACCTTCCCACAGGACAACGACCTTAAGCACACAGTCAAGAAAACGCAGGAGTGTCTTCGGGATAAGAGTCCAGACTTGAACCCGATCGAACATCTCTGGAGAGACCTGAAAATAGCTATGCAGCGACACTCCCCATCCAACCTGAGAATTTGAGAGGATCTGCAGAGAAGAATGGGCGAAACTCCCCAAATACAGTTGTGCCAAGCTTGTAGCGTCATACCCAAGAAGACTTGAGGCTGTAATCGCTGGTAAAAAAGTGCTTCTACAAAGTACTGAGTAAAGGATCTGAATACTTATGTAAATGTGATATTTCAATTTTTTATTTTGAATACATTTGCAAAAATTTCTAAAATTTTTGCTTTGTCATTATGGGGTATTGTGTGTTGACTGATGAGGGGGAAAGCGATTGAATACATTTTAGAAAAAGGCTGTAATGTAACAAAACATGGAAAAATTCAAGGGGTCTGAATTACTGCCCAAATGCACTGTACTTCCATTCGTTTTTTAAAACCGGTACCGGTTACCTTCAGATGAGTCCCGTGACACTTGTGGGGGTCGTTTACATGATTTACCAATTTTCGGGATGTCTCATGGTCTGACAAACACCGCTCTAGCTCTGCCACCTTTCACCACAGATGAGGAAGTGTTACACTGGTGGATGCTGTGGATTGAGATGCATCCAATGCAATAAAAGCATATATCTCTAGTTTAAACTGATGGATTTTGATGGGGATTTTTTTGTTATGTAACTTAGATTGACATACCGGTGCGTCAATCGACTCTAGGGGGTTAATCATCTTCTGTATATGCCACACTTATCAAGTGGATGGATTATCTTGGCGAAGGATAAATGCTCACTTACAGGGATATAAACACATTTGTGCACAAAATTGTAGAGAAATACACTTTTTGTGCATATGGACAATTTCTGGGATCTTTTGTTTCAAAGCATGAAAAAAGGTCACGTGTGGCTCAGTAGGTAGAGCATGGCGCTTGCAATGGCAGGGTTGTGGGTTCAATTCCCATGGGGGGCCAGTATGGGGGAAACATACAGTGGAGATCTGCATGGAGGAATGGGCCAAAATACCAGCAGCAGTGTGTGAAAACCTTGTGAAGACTTACATGAAACATTTGACCTCTGTCATTGCCAACAAAGGGTATATAACCAAGTATTGAGATAAACTTTTGTTATTGACCAAATACTTATTTTCCACCATAATTTGCAAATAAATTCATAAAAAATCCTACAATGTGATTTTCTGGATTTATTTTTCTCATTTTGTCTTTCATAGTTGAAGTGTACCTATGATGAAAATTACAGGCATCTCTCATCTTTTTAAGTGGGAGAACTTGCACAATTGGTGGCTGACTAAATACTTTTTTGCCCCACTGTAAGTCACTCTGGATAAGAATGTCTGCTAAATTACAAAAATGTAAACATGACGCATTTATATTTTTGTTCAGTGTAAATTGGTCTGTAATCACAATCTAGCACGCACTCTAGAACTGGGATGGACTCCCAATCAACTACAATCATGCATGGGCTTTGTAAATAGCACTTAGGCTAGGTAGTGGCTGCTCAATAATTTTCTCCCCAATGGGCTTGTAAGTAAGCATTTCACAATGCGGTCTCCTGTTGTACCTGTTGTATTCGGCGCATGTGAAAAATAACATTTGATTTGATTTGTAAGAGCTTTGACTTCCAGGGATGTCAACCAAAGCTTACATGTGAGGCTATTTCCTATGACAAATCTCAACATGGCAGTAAGGATGAATCATGTAGTAAAGAAACATAAAGTAATCCATCGCAAAACACTGTCAGACTGGAACTATTTAGCCTGAAGACAAATGAATGGTCCAAAGTTCAATAAGATATCTCTTGGATATGACCCTACCATAAGGTCAGAGAATAAATGATGTCAATTGTACTATACATTTACAAAAGAATCACTAGAATATTATGTAACATCAATGTTATTACTGTAATAATTAGTGCTACTACACAGGTCTTAGAGAAATGTGATGTACACCATCATTGTATTAAAAGGCAGAGTAATTTGATTGGTCCAAGACTTGGAGTTGAAATGTCTTTTGACACAACGTGGCCCTATTTCTATCATTTATCATAGCATATGGCCATTCTATTACTTAAGTTGCATGTTCCTGTCAAGGCCATATTTATGGGATAGCATCAACATGAAATTCAACAAAGATGTGGATGCATCCAAAGTGGCACCCTATTCCATACATAGTACACTACTTTTTACCAGAGCTGTGGTGCACTACATAGGAAATAGGGTGCAATTTGGGATGCAAATTTAGACCTAAAGCGGACTTGCCTACTGTGTTTTCTTGACCCATATAGTCCTACATCACTTGATACATTTTGTGATAATTAAATAAACATCATTATTAAGGATTAACTATTTATGCAAATAGTCTTGAGCTGGATCTGGGGATTTCGAATTAACATAGAAATGGGCCTGAGCAAATAATAGCCAAGCTATTCCTCAAACAAAATAGTCTGCAAGTGTTATAAACGGCATGGCATAGCATTTCCCAAACAAATAAACCATGCCCCATGGTAAAGTATATGATTTATGAGTAGCCAAGCATACACAAAGTTGTAAACTTTTTTAGGTAGGCCTATAGGTATGCATGTATGCCTTTAGTTTATCGGTTATATATTATCATTATGATATTCCTAGATTATATTATTATAGTATGAGTTTTGATATGATATCATGAGTGAACATCTGCTGAACAATTTCCATATGAACACTAATGATAAGGAGGACACCCCGCAGTGTGAGCCTGCTCGTCATCAAGGTGAATTTCTTCCTATAGCGCACTCCGTGGCTCAAACATCAACCGTTAACCCTGCTCTCGAGCTCGGCGCCTGAATGCGACGTACTACAGGGTACCCGGCTCCCCTTTTCTGACCCGCGCAGCTGTTATTTTCTACATGTAAAAAAAATCACTGCCATGATTAAACTACAGTATTTCATTGCGGCATTCATGTAAAGATGTCATCCATGGAACTATGTCATGTTCAAGTATTTACCAAGGACATAACAGCAATGTTATTGCAGGTATCCTATACTACCATTATTCTAATAGAGTAATAACAATACATTCGATATACCTACCTACAATAAACAATATTTGAGTGATCAGAGAACATCAATGTAGCTGTGAAGCAACAAATTGAATCGTCACATGACACATGAATAATAATATTAATTTAAAACATGGTGGATTTTGAAATAACCGCAAAAAATGATATATATAACGACCCCAAACCCATCTATTTTCTTTTTTCCCCCCATAATCTGACTAACAACAATCACCAATTGAAAAGAAAAAGAAAGGTGGAAAGCCAGCATGAAAATTAGCTCATACATACGTATGTGTGTGTGCTGCGCGTGTAGCGGAGCTGCGGAGCAACAGGCGACATATGTTTCCATTCTCACCTGCAATAAAAACAACCATCAGTCTCTCAATTTCCGACTTTAACATTCTAAACGGATCGTTCCAACGCAATCTTCCTTCTCCAGTAGTTTCCTATCCTCGTCAAAAATGTTGGAATAGCGCAGTTGAAATTCACATTTTTACAATTGCTTGTTGCTGCTCGGTATTGAACGTGAAAGGAGTGTGACTGAGCTCAAGCTGGCAAGGGAGGGGTTTGCGAGACGAGCACTGAAGGCGACAGTGTTCACCCGGAGCGCGCGCGGGGATGAACGGTCAGTCAGACAATAGGTGTTGCCTCAGTGTCTGTTGGGTTCGTCTGACTAATTCAATCCACTTGTAATATATCATCAGATACGTTCGGTCTTTTGCATCGTCGTAAAACTAAAAGGGGAGCTGTTGAGTTAAGACAAATTGTTGGTGCATTTCACTGTTAGTCTACACCTGTTGTTTACGAAGCATGTGACTAATAAAATTTGATTTGTGTCCACGGTCAGTCATCCCACTCTCTCTGCATAACACTTCAATCAGTCAATGGTAGAAATATTATCCAAAATATTATCCAAAATATTGCTCTTTCGGTGATTCACGTTTGAATTGTAGTCTATCACATTGGTCCGCATATAACTAAAGACTTTCTGTGACTATGAGTCTGCTCACACAGCAAGTGGCCTACAGGTAGCCTACATAATGTGATCAGGAGCCCACATTTTCCATGGTACTTAATATGTAGCCCACATTTACCATGGTACTTACTGTAAAGCCCACATTTACCATGGTACTTACTGTATAGCCCACATTTACCATGGTACTTACTGTGTAGCCCACATTTACCATGGTACTTACTGTGTAACCCACATTTACCATGGTACTTACTGTGTAACCCACATTTACCATGGTACTTACTGTGTAACCCACATTTACCATGGTATTTATGAGTCACATGAAGCTGTCACATGAAGCTGTCACACTGCCACGTGACTGTCAGGGGAATCTGAAGGGAACTGTATATGTAAAATGCCCATGGTGGCCACCAGCCACCATGCCCATGTTGGCCAAGCAGGATCGCCCTCCCTCTCTCACATAACAGGCAGGCACTCACTCACTGGATGGTCAGGACTGGAGACACCCAACTGTGACGATGACATGTGGGGCCCTAGAGATTCCCTGGGGGCCAGACACCACATGACATCAAGTGACTTCTGAGTTTGGTCATAGCCTGGCCAGGCAAGCATATGTAGAGTTTAAAATTACATTTAGAGTTACAGTGCCTTCGGAAAGTATTCAGACCCCTTCACTTTTTACACATATGGTTACGTATTATTATATACATATATATTAGAAAATCGATTAAATAAATGTTTTTCCTCATCAATCTACATACAATACCCCATAATGACAAAGCGAAAACATGTTTTCAGACATTTTAGCAAATGTATAAAAAAACAAAAACAGAAATACCTTATTTATATAAGTATTCAGACCCTCTGCTATGAGACTCGAAATTGAGCTCAGATGCATCCTGTTCCCATTGATCATCCTTGGGATATATCTACAACTTGATTGGAGTCCACCTGCGGTAAATTCAATTGATTTGACATGATTTGTAAAGGCACATACTTGTCTATATAAGGTCCCACAGTTGACAGTGCATGTCAGAGCAAAAGGGAAGTGTCCGTTTCTGAAGCATTGAAGGTCACCAACTACACAGTGGCCTTAAATGGAAGACGTTTGGAACCACCAATACTCTTCTGAGAGGTGGCCGCCAGATGCTAACTCTGACAGAGCTCAAGTGTTCCTCCGTGGAGATGGGAGAACCTTCCAGAAGGACAACCATCTCTGCAGCACTCTACCAATTAGGCCTTCATGGTACAGTAGCCAGACGGAAGCCACTCCTCAGTAAAAAGCACATGACAGCCCACTTGTAGTTAGCCAAAAGGCACCTAAAGGACTCTCAGTGTAAGGGTTTTCCTGGGGTGAAGTAGAGGCGGACCAAAACGCAGCGTGGTAGTTATTCATGTTTTTTAATAGACATAAATAAACTAACAAAAACAATAAACATGGAAAACCAAAAACAGCCCTATCTGGTGCAAAACACAGAGACAGGAACAATCACCCACAAACACACAATGAAACCCAGGCTACCTAAATATGGTTCCCAATCAGAGACAATGACTAACACCTGCCTCTGATTGAGAACCATATCAGGCCAGACATAGAAATAGACAAACAAGACATCCAACATAGAATGCCCACTCAGATCACACCCTGACCAACCAAAACATAGAAACATACAAAGCAAACTATGGTCAGGGTGTGACAGTCCCCCCCAAGGTGCGGACTCCGGCCGCAAAACCTGAACCTATTGGGGAGGGTCTGGGTGGGCATCTGTCCGCGGTGGCGGCTCTGGTGCTGGACGTAGCCCCCACTTCACCGTAGTCTTAGTCCCCCACCTTGTCCGCTTCCGTGGCCTCCTAGCCACGGCGACCCTACTTAATGACCCCACTGGACAGAGGGGCAGCTCGGGACACACCGGCAGCTCGGGACTGAGGGGCAGCTGCTCGGGACAGAGGGGCAGCTGCTCGGGACAGAGGGGCAGCTGCTCGGGACAGAGGGGCAGCTGCTCGGGACAGAGGGGCAGCTGCTCGGGACAGAGGGGCAGCTGCTCGGGACAGAGGGGCGGAAGCTCTGGCGCCTCTGGGCTGAGGGGCTCTGGCGCCTCTGGGCTGAGGGGCTCCGGCAGCAGCGCCGGACAGGTGGGAGACTCCGGCAGCAGCGCCGGACAGGCGGGAGACTCCGGCAGCAGCGCCGGACAGGCGGGAGACTCCGGCAGCAGCGCCGGACAGGCGGGAGACTCCGGCAGCAGCGCCGGACAGGCGGGAGACTCCGGCAACACTGGAGAGGAGGAAGGCTCCGGCAGCGCTGGACAGGTGGAACGCACTGTAGGCCTGATGCGTGTTGCTGGCACTGGTGGTACTGGGCCGAGGACACGCACAGGAAGCCTGGTGCGGGGAGCTGCCACCGGAGGGCTGGTATGTGGAGGTGGCACTGGATGGACCGGACCGTGAAGGCGTACTGGAGATCTTGAGAGCAGGGCTGGCACCAACCGCCCTGGCTGGATCTTCACCCTAGCCCGGCAGATGTGGGAAGCTGGGGTGTAGCGCACCGGGCTAAGCACACGTACTGGGGACACCGTGCGAACCACTGCATAACACGGTGCCTGACCAGCACCACACCCGCCACGGTTAGCACTGCTAGGAGCACTGTAGTGCTGAGATGGCACAGGACGTGCAAGGCTAGGGAGATGCACAGGAGGCCTGGTGCGTGAGGCTGGCACAGTCTTCACCAGACCCCTAGCACGCACCTCAGGATGAGTATGGAGAGCTGACCCAGGTGCCATTAAATCCCTGACACGCTCCGTCGGGCGAATGTCGTGCCTCATGCACCAAACCAGCAACTCCCTCATATCTCTCTCCTCCAATTTCCCCATTAACTCCTTCACAGTCTCTGCTTCGCTCACCTCCAACACCAGCTCTGGTTCTGAGCTCCTCCTTGGCTCCTCACGATAAACGGGGGGAGTTGGCTCAGGTCTGACTCCTGACTCTGCCACACTCCCCCTGTGCCCCCCCCCAAGAAATTTTTGGGGCTGACTCTCGGGCTTCCGTCCACGCCGCAGTGCTTGCTTCGCCAACCTCATTCTCCTGTAACCTTCCGCGCACTGCTCCATCGAATCCCAGGCGGGCTCCGGCACTCTCCCTGGGTCGACCGCCCACCTGTCTATTTCCTCCCAAGTAGTATAGTCCATATTCTTGCCGTCCAAACCGTCCTCCCATGTCCATTCCTTTCGCTGCTCCTGCTGCCGTTTCTCGTGCTGCACCTTAGGGCGACGACACTCCCCTGGCTTTGCCCAGGGTCCTCTCCCGTCGAGGATTTCTTCCCAAGTCCAGAAATCCTTATTACGCTGCTCCTGCTGCTGCCCGTTACCACGCCGCTTGGTCCTGTTGTGGTGGGTGATTCTGTAAGGGTTTTCCCGGGGTGAAGTAGAGGCGGACCAAAACGCAGCGTGGTGGTTATTCATGTTTTTTAATAAAGACACTAGACATGAATAAACTAACAAAAACAATAAACGTGGAAAACCAAAAACAGCCCTATCTGGTGAAAAACACAGAGACAGGAACAATCACCCACAAACACACAGTGAAACCCAGGCTACCTAAATATGGTTCCCAATCAGAGACAATGACTAACACCTGCCTCTGTTTGAGAACCATATCAGGACAGACATAGAAATAGACAAACAAGACATCCAACATAGAATGCCCACTCAGATCACACCCTGACCAAAAAAAAAACATAGAAACATACAAAGCAAACTATGGTCAGGGTGTGACACTCAGACCATGGGAAACAAGATTCATTGGTCTGATGAAACCAAGATTGAACTCTTTGGTCTGAATGCCAAGCATCACGTCAAGAGGAAACCAGGCACCGCTCATCACCTGGCCAATGTCATCTCTACGGTGAAGCATGGTGATGGCAGCATCATGCTGTGGGGATGTTTTTCCACGGCAAGGATTGGGAGACTAGTCAGGACAGAGGGAAAGATGAACAGAGCACAGTACAGAAAGATCCTTGATGAAAACCTGCTCCAGAGAGCTCAGGACCTCAGACTGGGGGAGAAGGTTCACCTTCCAACAGGACAACGGCCCTAAGCACACAGCCAAGACAACGTAGGAATGGCTTCAGGACAAGTCTCTGAATGTCCTTGAGTGGCCCAGCCAGAGCCCTACAAACAATACCCCATAATGTTGAAGAGGAATTATGTTTATAGAAATGTTTACAAAAAATAATAAAAAATTGAAGTCAAAATGTTTTGAGTCAATAAGTATTCAACCCCCTTGTTATGACACAGATTCAACCACAAACATCAGACAGGTTTTCCAATGCCTCGCAAAGAAGGAAACCTATTAGTAGATGGGTAAAAATAAGAATAAACAGGCATTCAATAACCCTGTGAGCATGGTGAAGCTATTAATTACACTTTGGATGGTGTATCAATACACCCAGTCACTACAAAGTCCTTCCTAACTAAGTTGCCGGAGAGGAAGGAAACTTCTCAGGGATTTCACCATGAGGCCAATGGTGACTTTAAAACAGTTACATAGTTTAATGGTTGCGATAGGAGAAAACTAATGATGGCGCAACAGCATTGTAGTTACTCCACAATACTAACCTAATTGACAGAGTGAAAAGATGGAAGCCTGAACGGAATTGAAATTTTCCAAAATATGCATCCTGTTTGAGACAAGACCCTAATACTCCAACAAATGTGGCAAAGCTATTCATTTTTGTCCAGAATACAAAGTGTTATGTTTGGAGCAAATCCAACACAACACATTACTGAGTACCACTCTCAATATTTTCAAGCATAGTGGTGGCTGCATCATGTTATGGGTATGCTTGTAATCATTAAGGACTGGGGAGTTTTTCAGGATATAACAGAAATTGAATATAGCTAAGCACAGGCAAAATCCTAGAGGAAAACATGGTTCAGTCCACTCACTGACAATAACCTAAATCACAAGGCTAAATCTACACTGGAGTAGATTACCAAAAAGACAGTGAATGTTCCTGAGTGGCCGAGTTACAGTTTTTACTTAAATCTACTTTAAAGGTCTATGGCAAGACCTGAAAATGGTTGCCTAGCAATGATCAACAACCAATTTGACAGACCTTGAAGAATTTTGAAAGAATAATGGGCAAATGTTGCACAATCCAGGTGTGGAAATCTCTTAGAGACTTACCCAGGAAGGCTCACAGCTGTAATCTCTGCCAAAGGTGCATTGACTCAGGGTTGTGAATACTTATGTAAATGAGATATTTCTGTATTTCACAATCAACAAATTTGTAAAAATCTAAAACATGTTTTTACTTTGTCATTTTAGGGTATTGTGTGTAGATGGGTGAGAGAAATTCAGACTGTAACACAACAACATTTGGAATAAGTCAAAACATTCCGAAGGCACTGTATTTACATGCAACAGTCCTTTACACATATTAAGCAATTAGTGATGAGCTGAGGTATATCAACCACACACAAATCATCCAGTGATTCATTTGATTGGGTCTAGCTGCCTCCACGACAAGAGACATTGTCCTTTTCGCCATTAAAAGGTTATGTTTTGTTACGGTAATTTGCATACTGAGTGTTTAATTATTTCCAGCCAATAAGAAGTTATCTGATGGATGATTTGGAGGGGAAAGAAGGATGAATGGTTAGGTATATTACCTGTTAAGCATGTCTATCAGGCCATTAGCCTTTCTGGGTAACCACAGCGATCAAACTCTGCACGCAACATAGATAATGTTTATTTAAATGTCATGAGATGGGCCAATAATTCCTCAATTGCCATGTAATGGTTACCAATACATATAATTCCTCAATTGCAATGTTTAAGCCTTCAAGAAATCATTTTCTCAAGCCTGTCATTTCATATAGACTGCACGTACAAAACATTAGGAAGACCTGCTCTTTCCATGACGTTGTAGACTGATCAGGTGAATCCTGGTGAAAGCTATAATCCCTTATTGATGTCACTTGTTAAATCCACTTCAATCATTATAGATTTTTAAGGATTTTTAAGCCTTGAGACAATTGAGGCATGGATTGTGTGTGTGCCATTCAGAGGGTGAATGGGCAAGACAGAAGATTTAAGTGCCTTTGAACTCAATATAGAAGCTCATCATTGAGAGTGTGATAATGGGTTAATACACAATCAAGTTAACACAATCAAGTTTAACAACATATTCCATTAGTGTCTTCTGGCTTTCATACCAGATACAGACTAATATGATGATACTGTGTGTTTGAAATTGGTGTGGCGACTTTTCTAATGAATCTGAAACATCTAGAGTGATATTCACTTTATTTGTAGAGCCAATACATACTTAGCAATAGTAAGTGACTAAGGGAAACTTATTGGTGCAACGTGTACACTAATAATCGGGGAACAAGAACATTTAGTAAATAAACGAACACGGAACTAAACAAGAAACAGAGTCAATAACACCTGGGTAAAGAACCAACGGGAGTGACAGATATAGAGGAGGTAATCAGGAAGGTGATGGAGTCCAGGTGAGTGTCATGAAGCACAGGTGCACGTAACGATGGTGGCAGGTGTGCGTAATAATGAGTAAACTGGGAGTAGACGTGACAATTGGAGAAATGTCCTATGATTCCTCATGTGGAGGGAGTGGAAAGACCGATTCCTCTTCTTCATGCTTCTACACTGGGAGGGGAAAAACCCTATAGATGTGGCAAATTTTCCTATCCAGCTCAAAGGCCCAGTGCCAGCGTAAGCTGCAAGAACATCTGTGTAGAGGGAGAGTTGATGAGTTTTGTACAGTAAGACTGTTCTACAAGTCCATTCAACAACCTGGGTGATCTGCACGCCACAGCAGAATGGGTTAGGTATTAGCTTGGAGAACTAAGGGAAGTCTTCACATGTGAGGCAAAATAATTCATGTGAGTTTGGTTCACTAAACCCGAGTGGCGTAGCGGTCTAATGCACTGCATCTCAGCACAAGAGGTGTCACTACAGTCCCTGGTTCAAATCCAGGCTGTATCACTTCCGGCCGTGATTGGGAGTCCCATAGGGCGGAGAACAATTGGCCCAGCGTTGTCCGGGTTTGGCCGGGGTAGGCCGTCCATTGTAAATAAGAATTTGTTCTTAACTGACATGCCTAGTTAAATTAAACATCTCAATTTTACTTAATGGTGGACTATGGGCTGCAGTACTCCTGTTGAGAAGAACTCTGTGGCTGGCTCAATGAATGACCTCAACAATTTATACCTTCTAACAAGGATGGAGAGAGAACCCATTTCTGTGTGCACAGCTAAGAACAAACCCAATCTCTATGCATGGTTCCTCGAAAGCCTGAAAGCTAGCATTTGAAGTGCTTAGACAGAACTTAACTAATGACTTAGAAAGCATACACTTAAATTAAATACACTGGATCTACTCCATTAGCCAGAGAGAGGATCAAATTGAATTGACATAGAACGGCCCATAGTTTTTATCTCTCCTCCTAATCTGCATGGCAGAGTGCTATCTAATCTCAGTGGATAAGGTAATTACCATTTTGCGTTTGTATTAGATCAGTTCAAATGGCCTATTTCTCCCTGCTCTGTGCCACATCAGATTGAGTCACTGTCTTCGTCCCAAATGGTACCCTATTTCCTTTATAGTGCACTACTTTTGACCAGGGCCCATAGGGAATAGGGTGCCATTTGAAACATATTCATCCCCAGTCTGTCAGTCTGGGACCTTGTGGATATTATGAAGAGAATCACTGACCTTGGAATCATAACCCTAGATTGTAGCCACTTGTCGCTGTGTTTGTGTAGCAACTTGTCTGTGTCATGTTTGACGGTTTCTGTAGTTTGCCAGGATCGTGACGTTCTCTTTCCTTGATATCATTTTGTAATCTCTGTCTGCATTGACTGAGTGCACTGTAAATTGCAGCTGGGCTCTCTCGTTCCTTTAATCCCTCCTTTCCCTCAACCTTCCTTCCCTCCATCACTCCTTCCTTCTACCTCTTCTTCCCTCCATTCCTCGTCCCTCTGCATCCATCCCTCCTTCCTTCTATCCCTCCTTCTCATTTCATTCTTCCTTCTCTCCATCCCCCATCCCTAAAAACACCCTTTTGTTCTATCCCACCTCATTTCATTCTTCCTTCTCTCCATCCCTCAGTCCTTTCATCCCTTTATAATCATATTCACTGATACATTCAATGTTGAGATGTGTTCAAGGTTAGATCAGCCAATTACTGTCTTTGAATTGACCAACAGCTGTATGCCCTTGGGTCCTCACTGTTGTCAATGAGTGTGGAGATTTTCATTTGATTTATTAGGATCCCCATTAGCCAATGGAGACAGCTAGTCTTACTGGGGTCCAACACATAACGAAAAAAGACATTACAGACAATAGACTTAACAATTTACATTTAAAAACATTAACATGTAGTTTGTGTTCATGTATCAGTTACACATGTCAGTACATATATACAAAAAGTAGGTCAGATGGGAGAGGCGTTGCTTTATTTGTTTTTTGAAACCAGGTTTGCTGTTCAATTGCGCTCTAGATGGGATTCCCATATACTCATGGCTCTGTATAATACGGTGCTTCCTTGAATTTGTTCTGGATCTGGGGACTGTGAAAGGACCTCGGGTGGCATGTCTGGTGGAGTAAGTGTGTGTCAGTGCTGTGTGTAAATTGACTATGCAAGCGATTTGTAATTTCCAACACAATGTTTCTTATAAAAAGAAGTGACACAGTCAGTCTTTCCTCAACTCTTAGCCAAGAGAGACTGACATGCGTGGTATTAATATCAGGCCTCGGATTACAATGAAGAGCAAGACGTGCCGCTCTGTTCTGGTCCAGCTGAGGCTTAACTACACTAGGTCTTTCTTTGCCGCACTTGACCATATGACTGGACAATAATCAAGATAAGATGAAACTAGAGCCTGTAGGACTTGCTTTGTGGAGTGTGGTGTCAAAATGGATGAGGAGGAGGATGAGACAGGGGGATGACCAGGGAGGTGGATGAGGATGGAGGAGTAGGAGAAGGAGTAGGTGAGGGAAGAGAAGAGAAGGGAGGAACAGATGAGGTGAGGGAGGAGAAAGAGGTTGACTATAGATGTAAATATCAATGGCACTAAATGAAGTGAACCAGAGTTAATAGCGGTAGTGTCAGCAGCCAGTGGTCCCATATAGACCTAACCTAGCGTGTCCAGTTGATCGTATGTACAGTAGAGACCTCAAGATGCTTGTTGCCTGCCTGTCAAACAAATGTACAGATGCTCAATACAGATTCAATATTTTGTTATTCACAACAAGAGTGAGGTCATGTCTCTCACCCTCACAGCTGTCTGCCACAATTGTTTAATCAATCAAACTATAAACAGTACTGCACTCACTAATAACTACAATATGTAATTGTTTTTCTGCAAATCAACTCCGATCAAAAATGTGTATCCATGCATTGAATCCCAAAATGAAGGTTGTGGGGTTTGCCTGAGCTCAGGAGATGTGCCTGCTCCTGTATGTTTTTAAGAAGTCTGATGAAGTCTCTCTCTCTCTCTGCCAAGAGAGATAACCAATAAGTTATTGTCCATCACATTTTCATCCACCGTTTTTTTCTGCCTCTTTGTAATGTAAGGTTTGAAACACGATGGGCTCTTTTAACAACGAGGGGAACGGGGATAGAGTGGGTTGATGTCTCGGTCTCTCTCTCTTCCCTGGAATGCATTGCAAGTCCCGTGCCACCCTCTCTCGGAACGCAGGGCTTTGAAAGGTCTCTCTGCTTTAAATGTCAGCATTTTGATGTTCTCTTCATTATAAGTAGAATCCTTCATCCAAGCCAGGCTTCTCATGTATAAAACATAGTCTAGATACAGCCTCCACAGACATGGATGGAGAGGGATACTCCACTATACAGAACCAGTAGCATTCTGACTCAGAATATTACATTTCCTTCTCATGCCTTCCACCAGAGGAATTCATTAAATGGCTAGTAATTCCACATTTCTACATAAATTCATCTGTCAAAACCCATATTTCACATATTCAGCAAACATGGTATTTGAGGGTAATACTCCAACTCTGGAAAACTCTTGTATTTTAGAGAGAAGGATTCCAGTAATCTTTAAGGAGATAGCATAATTGTCCATGAGTTCTTTTCGGGAAGTTGTTCCCATCCAACTAAGAAAGGACTTAACAGGGATGAGGACATTTATCTAACCACTCTGTGACTCCAGAATCCACAGGAGCTCCAAGATTCTTCTTTGGGAATTATTCTCACTTCTCATTGTTCTCTCTCTCTGGGGATGGAATGAAAAGGGTGTAGTGGCAATGTTCTATGAGGTGCCGGTACTCAGGCCGTAGAAAACTCAGGGTGTCTGTATACTCTGTACCAGTGAGCACCGGCACTGCTGTTCTAGCCTCAGGTCATTAAAATGCCATGGGACAAATTTTCCATTGGATCTCATATGAATCTCCAATGGCTAGATCGGAGGGAATATGCATGGAAATAGGTGCTGTTAATCTCTGATATCATGTTTCCTAGGTGCATATGTAGAGGAGGTGATTTGTTGGTCAGTTGACCAGCGACAGACCTGGCGGGATCTAATCCTAACAGTTACACATACAGATATGCACTTGATTTTATGAACTGGACTTGTAGGCCTAGTGTCCTAAAAGGCATCTGCCAAATAAAATATTATTATTATTAACTAGCTAGGTTGTCCTTGTAGATGATTCAGTTCACATTGAAACTGAACACAAACTCTGCAACAAGTCTAAACAACAGCCTCTCTCTGAGCTGAACATCTCAACAGGTACCAAGAATACATCTCTCTCTCTCTCTCTCTCTCTCACACACACACACACACACACACACACACACACACACACACACACAACACACACACACAGAGGGAATCATTGGAACTGTCCCAGAGAGAGTAAGATGAGGGAGAGGGGGAATGAATGAAGACAGACATTGAACGGGAAAGGAGACACCAGTAAGAGATTGTGAAGCGATGGGAATGATGGATAAGGGAAGTTTGGAATGAGATATGCAGAGGGAATGAGATATGCAGAGGGAATGAGATATGCAGAGGGAATGAGATATGCAGAGGGAATGAGATATGCAGAGGGAATGAGATATGCAGAGGGAATGAGATATGCAGAGGGAATGAGATGCAACACACTTTCCAGGAAATGTAACACAAAAAAAAAAATCACACAATAAAACAGCTCTGCTCCTCTAAAGAAACTCTCTCTCTCCCCTCTTTTTTGTACTTAAAGTAGAGTCAACACCTTTTCCTGTCCTTGGGAAAAAGTCAGAAATGGTAGCTGTATTGCAACAATAACAAAACTGACAATGTGTCTGATATTTGAACACAAACAATGCACTCCAACTTCATGGTTTGGAGACAGAAACATCACTGTTGACCAAGAAGTTCCATAATATGTCATTTTAGAGTTTCATAACAGAGCTGAGAAGGCTACAGAGGAAATGTACAACCATAACAACCTTGAATGTTCAGAAACTTGTGAAAAGCCACCTACACTTCATAGACAAAGGCCATTGTGCGGTGTGGAAAAACAGAGGTTTCTGCTTGACAGGAAATTGCTTCTAATGCTCAGGTGGAACTTGAACTTTTTGATCCCCACTAAATCAGTGAATGGAGATGGACCCTCCTACCTCGAGGCTATAAATAACGCCACTTAACAGAGCATAGGTCATTAACCGTCCTAAAAGGAAGGAAACACAGAGGAGAATAGTGGAGAAGCAAATTAAGGAAACAGAGGGGAATAGTGGGGAGGCAGGTGGAGGTCTGTGGCCTGCCATTGAACACAATATCTTGAAGGGCAGCTTTGTGTGTGGAAGTCATATATTCATAGGAATGAAGAGGATTGAATTGCAGATGTAGGATCTTAATTTGAGCCAGTTTTCTACAGCAGCAACAGGAAATGTATATTATTATGTGGATGATAATTAATGGACATTTTTGAAGGGGTTGATTCATTTTTCTTAGGGGACAATCAAGTCTGAAATTTCAAAGTGGAAATTAAATTTCAGAAACCTTTTTAATCCTCAAGTACACTACATGTTTTTTCCTGCAACAAAGTGATCAAATTAAGATCCTACATCTGGAGTAACCTGTGGGCAGTTCCTAGAAATCAGTTCAGAAAATGATCCTCCTATGCAGTCATTATAATACACAGAAAAGGTCTGAATGTATTATTTCCTAGAACAACCTTGTAATCTACAGTAGCACAACGACGACGATGGGGGTGAAGGGGGAGACAGACTCTTCTTGATTCTGTGAAATAAACACCATCAGTGGAACCTGTCAGAACATGCAGAGGACAGAAACTACATCAAATTACACAGGAGGACTACATTGAACAGGACAGGAGTATACATAGAGAGCATAATTTAGCCACAGAGGATCAATAGTTTAAAAAAAATAACCGCGCATTAAGTTATCACAAGCACATACAGGTAACTGCCAAAATTAAGGAAACATAACACCTCTTAAAAGAGTGTTGCAGCACCATGAGCTGCCAGAACAGCTTCAATGCACCTTGGCATAGATTCTACAAGTGGACCTAAACCATGCTAGGAAAATGTACCCCAAACCATATCATATGCTTTGTATCCCTCATTTACTTAAGTGTTTCCTTTATTTTGTCAGTTACCGGTATGCCTACAGTTAGATAAGCCAGTTTGGGCAGCATGCACACCAAATATACAGCTTGTTGCGTTGTGGCCATAGACATACAGTATAATCCATAGAAGGGTTTTGGAACCTCTACCCTGGCAATAAAAAACCAAAGCCCAGGGGCCTATGATTTCTTAATCCAGCCCTGCATCTGTCCCTCATTTTAAGGTCAACCCTGTTATGTGAACTGAACTCTCGTTTTAATATGGTGAAACTATTCCTTATTTTTTTTAAACACTTTTATTGAAAAGAAACATTGAACATCTAATAGTCAAATCATAGAGTAAAAGCAGGTGAGCTGGTTCTACTCTTTTTGGACAATTTCTGGTGTTTTGTGATGGTAAACAGAGGATTGAGCGAAACATGTCAACCCTGTTACCCATAGAAAGACAGGCTAGAAATGACTTAACAATGACCTTTTTTAGGTGAAGCTTTCATTCAATTGCCACTCCCTGTTGCACACTACAAGTTTCCATTTCCCCTGTCACAAGGGGATTTATGACTGATTTAAGAAGAAATTGTCAACCATGTTACTTTATATGGCACGTAATAGGCACGTAGTATAGTCATTTTTTATTTAACCTCTTGAGATGGGAAAACATGTTTGTTTTATTAAGTTGAACATGTGCTCTTTATGACAGAATGTTCAAATTAAGTAAAATCAACAAAACAAAACAATGACCAAGTTATACTTCTCAAAAAGGCACTGAATTGGTGGAAGGACCACTCTGTTTCTGAGGAACACAAGATAGAGAGAGCTACTGAATGATCATAAAATGAATGCACAGTATAATTTACTTCCCTTAATTGATGCTCTTACCAGTTAAACTAAACACTTCGACAGTCACGTCCAGTTCTAAATATAACACAGATCATTACGTGGGGAAACTAATATGCTTAGTATCATCGTTGTGGGTTGTTCGCTGGAGAACCTCCAAGAGCAAAGACTGTATACCTAGTCTACGTCAGGGAAACATATTGCTTTGTAATGCTACTCAACAGATGTTCAACAACATTAATGTGTCGGACATTATTCACTATAGCCCCGTGAGAGCACGGTTTGTTCAGCCGTCTGTTTGGCCAATCAAATCTGTTTTGCAGGACATGAATGACTGTTTATGCTACTAACTCACATATGGACTTCTCACTGACGCCATTGGCTGGTCATTAGGAATATTGGAGCTGCAGAGGGAGACAAGCGTTTCTCAACCAGCTTTATTCTAGTTTAAGTCAGTAGTGGTCCAAGGAGGAAGGATTACATAGTTTGCCTGTCCCTGGTACAAAACGGATTGAGAAACACTGAGGTAATAGAGCAACCCACCCAACACCTCTGGAGTTTACATGTGACCCTGAAAGTCACACCTTTTAATATACCAGCGCTGTTGAGTGGCACAAATACCAGTCACTCAAAGCCATGCAGACCATAACTTAATTTAAAAAATAATGTAAAAAGCTGGCTAATGATCAGGCAATAAAATAAATGTTAATGTCTGTATCTATACATGTATCTATGTAATGTCGTAATGTTCAGGGACCACAATGGCAATAAGTCTGAGTTTGTGATATCCCTGTCATCTATGTAAAATGTATGCACTGTGTGTGTGTTTTTAACATAAAAATCAATCAAGTCAACAAAACCAGTTTGTAGCCAAGCCACTGTTAAAGGAGGAAAATAACTTGCTGAGACCAATGGGTTCTTATCCACCGTTTTGGAAACACTACCCAGGGACACAGCAACAAAGCCTCACACTATACTGTAAAACCCTTTTGTTTTTGTTACCCCTTTTTCTCCCCATTTTTTGTGATAGCCAATTGGTAGTTATAGTCTTGTCCCATCGCTGCAGCTCCCCTATGGACTCGGGACAGGTGAGGGTCGAGAGCCATGCATCCTCCGAAACACGACCCTGCCAAGCCGCACTGCTTCTTGACACACTGCTCGCTTAACTCGGAAGCCAGCCGCACCACTGTGTCGGAGGAAACACCCTCCAGCTGGCGACCACAGTCAGTTTGCAGGAGTCCGGCCTGCCACAAGGAGTCCTTAGAGCGCAAAGGGACAAGGGAATCCCGGCCCGCCAAACCCTCCCCTAACCCGGACGATGCTGGGCCAATTGTGCGCCTCCGGTCACCACCGGCTGCGACACAGCCTGGGTCTGTAGTGATGCATCAAACTGTGATGCAGTGCCTTAGACCGCTGTGCCACTCAGGAGGCCCCGGTTCATCTAATGTCTTTATGAGGTTAGTGGAACACATCTCTGGCCATTCTTTATATTCCTCTCTATACATTACCACGCTGTAGTAAAAATGTCTAGGCTAACACACAGGTCATAATCTGAACTATGTCTTTTGAAGAATGTGCATGGTCTTCCACCCTCCCTGTGTCCAGTTCGTCATAATATTCCAGAGCCTTTTAACCCGAATATAAACGGCTCTGCCTGTGGTTGTGATTCGTTTACATCAGGTGCCACTGTAAATTGACCCTCATTAAACCAGCAATAGGCTCCAACGAACGGCCATCAAGTTATAGCCGGGGGAGCGAAGCTCTAATTTTAGCATGCGTACGTGTGTCTGTAGATGAACTAAAACCAGTTGCTCTCCTGTGGGACGGTCAGTCTGCTCCGCCTGATATCAAAGGGAATACATGCCGACTCTGTTGCCATGGTGAGCGCAATTCAGCTTGGATGTCTCCTAATTGGAAAGCATGGATGGAGAGGAGAAAAGAGAGAGAAAAAAATGAATCGGATCATCATCATTAATAGGGTGCAATTGTCCCTGGCCTAGTGCAGTGCTCGGGTTGTGGCAGTATCGATAGGCGAAGGGGGAGGAATCAGAAGAGGCTTGTGACAGTGGGGAGGGAGGGGGTTCATACAGATCAACGGAGGAGCCGTTCACTTAGATGATTGCCACTCACAGTAGAAAGGCTAGGCAGAGAAATCCTTGGAAGCTGAAATTACTGTACGCCACAGATCATTTACATACTCTGGGTCCTCCCTCTAGCTGTTAATGTTTTAACACCTCCCGTTCTGTGAAATAACTGGCAGTGTGAGTGCATTACAGTACCAGTGCCGTGAGGTGGGAAGGCAGGGACACCTACTTCTGGCAGTAGGCAGGAGCTAGCCTTTTGTATAACGCTATAAAAACAAATGGAACTGTAGTAAATGTCAATCTCCAATTTCATGCACCAAAAAGCAGCATTGCAGAATGGAATGAGGAGACCTAAAACTTGCTGCAGCTCTGCTCTGTCAGAAAAAACAACAAACAACAGATGGACCTTTGGAAAGTCGATTGGAAACCATATTTGTGATCTCACATTTCTATACTATACTTGGAATAGATCATTAGCATCTCTTGATCAACAATCAGTCATAACAGCACAATACTGCAGTGTGTCAGTACTTTTGATACGTGATGGATGGCAATGCAATGGCAGCCGTTGAGGGGGACGTCAGGTCATTACTGAATGAGACTGCCTACAGTGAATCTTTTCTTACTGTGTTTTGTCTGATAGCCTGCATTATGTCCACTTTCCACTAATCTCGTTCCAAGATACTGCCGCCCAAATTCATTATGTAGCAATAGCCAGGGCAGGGGGTTAACTTCCACAAATAACGTTGAGAACAGCACTTGCTGCTGGGTTAGATCAGTTTTAAAAGTAAAAAACGAAACTCTAAAAAGGTTCAAGGGATATCCTTCCTTCGAACTAGAAAAAAGCTTCCCATCTCATGTATCCATATAAAATTATTTCTAATTAAAAAGCAAATTAATAATTGATTTATTCATTAGTGGAAGATGACATCCTAAGAGTTAATAAAACATCCTCTCTAAAAATGGCCTTGAGAAAGAGACATCCCCCTGTAATTCATCATGCTAATTATTTTCACATATTGCATCTGCTATTCACTTCAGTTATGACTCGTGAGTTCATACACTGAAGAGTGTTTTGTACGTTTCCAATAAATTGATAGAAAGCCTGTATTTGTTCATATTAACTGATGTTCTTACCAGTCAATATTTACAGTGGAATACACTACTAGTACTTCATATGTAGTCTACCTCTCTATTGCCACTTTCAAAACAACTGGGAACTCAGCAAAAAAAAACTAGCACTGACTGGGAAAAATTGATTTGATCGTTCATCCAACTCGGAATTCAGACGTCATGTTTGACCTCGTATTTTTCAGTTCCCAGTTGTTTTGAACGTGGCAAAAAGGACTGTCTTCGTCTGCTTCTATTCTTCAAGTAAATCACACTTATAGTAGCTTTCCCTCAGACTGAGCAACCCCCATCCAGTGAGCCAGAGGGAATATTAAGAGGATAAGAGATCCCCCCCCAAATCACCCTTCATACACAATCATTTCACGTCAGCAATCTTTTCACATCCCCTCAGGTCGGCAATCATTTCACGTCCCCCCAGGTCAGCAATCTTTTCAGGTCAGGTCGGCAAACATTTCACGTCCCCCCCAGGTTGGTAATCATTTCACGTCCCCCAGGTCAAACATTTCACATCCCCCTCAGGTTGGTAATCATTTCACGTCCCCCCAGGTCGGCAAACATTTCACATCCCCCAGGTCGGCAAACATTTCACGTCCCCCAGGTCGGCAAACATTTCACGTCCCCCCAGGTCGGCAAACATTTCACGTCCCCCTCAGGTTGGTAATCATTTCACATCCCCCCAGGTTGGTAATCATTTCACGTCCCCCCAGGTCGGCAAACATTTCACGTCCCCCAGGTCGGTAATCATTTCACGTCCCCCCAGGTCGGCAATCATTTCACGTCCCCTCAGGTCGGTAATCATTTCACGTCCCCCTCAGGTCGGCAATCATTTCACGTCCCCCTCAGGTCGGCAATCATTTCACATCCCCCTCAGGTTGGTT
Source organism: Oncorhynchus tshawytscha (assembly GCF_018296145.1). NCBI lineage: Eukaryota > Metazoa > Chordata > Actinopteri > Salmoniformes > Salmonidae > Oncorhynchus > Oncorhynchus tshawytscha. The sequence goes on from NC_056441.1 coordinate 25,414,648, forward strand.
CAAGAACTCCGTTTTTATTTTTCACAGAAGAGCATCTGGCACTGTGTATTGCTTTTACACATTGGAATGGAGAAGAGGAGTAACAAAATGTGAAAGCTTATCCCCCCATGTTTTACCCATTACCTCTCTGTCTCCCTTGAGATAATGTATGCATCCTAAATGGCAACCTATTCCCTATATAGAGCACACACATATAAGCCCTGGTCAAAAGTAGGGTGCTCAGAGAAATAGTGTGCCATTTGGGACATAGATAAGGCCAGATGTCCTTCCCCTCGATCACATCACTCCAGTCCTCTCTTGTCTGCGGTATTGATGACATATTGTTCACACAAAGCCCAAAACATTGAAGGCCATTTTACCTGACAATTTCTCTTGAGAATCTCCATTGAAAGCTCTTTTTAGTCCAGGACAAGGCTTTTTAATCTGTTTCCCGGAAACCGGCCACCACAGTATCTAGAATATATTTTACAGGGCTGAATGGATGAACCCCTTACCTACCAGGAAATACACAAAATGCCCTAATTGGATGCATTGCTGATTTTACAAGCGAAACTAAAGTACTTTCAGAAAGAGAGAAGATTATTGGAAACGTTAGAGCATCACTCCTCCAATAAACAGTGCTAAATCGGGCTGTAGAATTACACCAGAGGCTCTTTAGTTACTGTATCCGCAATTACATTTTGCTCAGCCTGGGGTAACCCGGGAGTACCCCCTCATGTGCAATATACCAGTAGGCCTATGTTCCTATGCGTCTTCCCAAGTATCCCCTGGTTTATCCGTACCCCAGGTTGAGAACCTCTGAATTCCACCAATAAAAACCCTGTTTTAGAGGACAGAAAGTACAAACCAAGGCTTTTGAGACCCAAATGAGTGACTGATGTTTATGCTCATGGTGGAGCTTGAGAAATTACACTTTATGACCAACCAGCACAGCCTTCTATTACAATAAAGGCCAAGGGGCTAGAGCTGAACCGTCTGTATAAAAGGTAATAACCCATAGCCTCTCCAGTGTAGCCTCCATGTGAGACAGTGCCACCTGCTGGTGATAAATAAACACACTACTGTATTCAAGTACACACAGCATATCTGTATTTGAATGATGAAAATGGAAACTTCAATCAGAATTGTATGATCGATGTTTACATTACATGTCCCAATATAATATTGAGAACATTTTGAAACTGAAATACTAGGTATCTATAAAGAATCTGTTGTGAAATCAATATAAAAAAAAACAGTAAGAAGTGAATCCTTCAGACAAGCTTTTCAGACACTGGCGAGACACAGTGACGCGTTAGTCCCCCCAAACCCAAAAGAGTTTGTGAGAGCTACCCGCCTGCCCTCTGTCTTCCACTGCTGTGCTGTGCAGGGCACATAGTTCAGGTCAAACTCTGGCTCGGTGCGGTCCAGGTTGAGGGTGGGTGGCAAAGTGCTGTGGTAACAGGCCAGGGCAGTGAAGGCTGCCTCCAGGGCCCCGGCAGCCCCCAGGAGATGCCCCGTGGCCCCTTTAGTGGAGGAGACAGCCAGGGCGGCGGCGTGCTGCTGGAACAGTCTCTTGATGGCGGCATTCTCTGCAGCGTCACCTAGTGGTGTAGAGGTGGCGTGTGCGTTCACGTACGTCACATGGGCTGGTTCCACACCGGCGTCTCGGAGTGCTGCAGACATGCACCTGGAAGAGATCAGGAGGGGAATGAAAATGGACTGTAAAAATGTCATGACTTCAAATATGTTCACCATTTCATTTAAAAAAGTCAGAACCATTTTGAAACAGGCTAAAAGAAAATTACAAATATTTATCTCATGGTCAAGCTGATAGATAATGGTACAACCTACAGTACATCAATGGTTCCTTAACTCCTAACACAAATAGTAAGCACCTGGTGAAAGAGTGCTATAAACCCCATCCATGACTACTACCTGAAGGCTCCGTCTCCATCAGCAGTGGGGGCTGTGATGTGGCTGGCGTCCCCTGACAGGCCGTACCCCAGCACCTCAGCATACACCCTGGCCCCCCTCCCCGCAGCATGCTCCCACTCCTCCAGGAGCACCACCGCAGACCCTTCACCCATCACAAACCCATCCCTCTCTGGGTGGAAGGGCCGCGATGCCAGCCTGGGCTGGTCGTTCCAGTGGGTACTCAGAGCCCTTCAAGTAAAAGTTCAAGTTGAATTACACTCGCATAGTAGTCAATACAAACTGAAATCCATGAACATACAAATAGCATAGAATTGATCAAAGGACAGACTAGATCTATACTAACAACAACAACAATAACAATAACACGAACAAACAACAAAAATATCCTGGGATCGTCAAGCCTGACCTCGCCCTGGCAAACCCCGCGATTGACAAAGGTCCCACGCAGGCTTCTGTCCCACCCGCTACCATGGCGACGGCGTCTCCGTGGGCGATGAACCTGGCTGCATCACCGAGGGCATGGGCTCCAGTGGTGCAGGCGGTGGAAACGGCGTGGTTGGGACCTTTCAGTTTGTGCTTGATGCTGATGTGACCGGCAGCCATGTTGACCAGGATACGAGGCACAAAGAAGGGGCTGACCTTGAATAAAAATACAATACAACTTTTATTAAACCTATCTTGTTCTCAACCCTGCTCTGCAAATAGGACACACTCCTAACTACCAACCCTGCCACACACACACATCTGAGAGATTGGAAGCACCACAGCACACTTCAGCGGACCCCATAACTGACCTTACTGTAACCTTTCGCCTGGAAGATGGCCGACGTCTTGGCGATCTCGTCCAGAGAAACCATGCCCATCCCCACCGCCACCCCTGTGGTCAGCTGCTCCTCAGGGCTGCTGGGATACCACCCAGAATCCTCCAGTGCCAGTTGGGCGGCACCGAGAGCCATGACAGTGGCTGGTGACATACTGTTGATCTCCCCACGCGTGGCAAATCTCTCATCCTTGAACTGGCCCTCTGCATCCCCTCGGGGCACCAGGGCTGCCACTTTACAGGGGACTGTCTTATACATCTCAGAGTCAAGGGCGACGATCCCACTGGCACCACTAATCAGCTGGTTCCAAGGTAGAGTCGTCCCTGTGCCGAGAGGAGAAACAAGTCCTATTCCAGTGATTGCTACTCTCCTCCTGGACGGATTCTTTCCACAGGTGTAGTGTCTCAGATTGGGGATCGTTGAACAAACACAAGTGCTCTTGTTGAGAAGTGTTCTGGTTGTGTGCTGTGAAGCCAAATATAACGGCAGCTTTGGCCAACACGATGACATGCTGTTGTTTTATTTCTCTGCTATCTCCCACAGTGGATCCTGTGGTGTAGAGAAAAACAATAAACAGTTTAGCAGCATAACTCATTCTTGAACCATACATCCCACCAATCATGTCAATACAGAATGGTATGTACGTAGTACAAATGCTTTTATGAACTGGATGGTTCGAGCCCTGAATGCTGATTAGCTGACAAGATGGCGCCAGAGGAGAGGGCTGCCAGCTTATCGGCTCTTAACCAACCATGCTATTCTGTTTGTTTTTTCGCGTTGTTCGTCACTTGTTTTGTACATAATGTTGCTGCTTATAACCGAAAAGAGCTTCTGGACATCAGAACTGGGATTACTCACCTCAAATTGGACGAGGAGTTCTTCTTCAATGAGTCGGACGCGAGGGATATACTACGGATACCCGACCAGATCCCTGTGATTCGCTGAAAAAAGAAACTTAGGTTTTGCGGAAAGAGATCAGGATGCCTTGTGAGGATCAGGTGATGAGTGGCTAACCTGCCCTTGCCTTCCGTTCTTCTAGCTAATGTTCAATTGCTATAAAATAAATGGGATCAACTGAAAGCACATATACCCTACAAACGGGACATTAATAACTGTAATATCTTATATTTTACAGAGTCGTGGTTGAACGACGACATTAAGAACATACAGCTGGCGGGTTATAGACTATCAGCAGGACAGAACAGCAGCCTCCACGGCGGTAGGCCTATGCATATTTGTAAACAATAGCTAGTGCACAATATCTAAGGAAGTCTCAAGGTTTTGATCACCTGAGGTAGAGTATTTCATGATAAGCTGTAGACCACACTATCTACCTAGAGTTTTCATCTGTATGTTTCGTAGCTGTCTACATACCACCACAGACCAAGGCTGGCACTAAAACCGCACTCAATGAGCTGAATTCCACCATAAGCAAACAGGAAACCGCTCATTCAGGGGCAGCGCTCATAGTGGCCGGGGATTTTAATGCAGGGAAACTTAAATCTGTTTTACCAAATTTATATCAGCATGTTAAATGTGCAACCAGAGGGGAAAAAAAGTCCACACACAGAGACACGTACAAAGCTCTCCCTTACCCTCCATTTGGCAAATCTGACCATAATTCTATCCTCCTGATTCCTGCTTACAAGCAAAAATGAAAGCAGGAAGCACCAGTGACCTAGTCTATAAAAAAAGTGGTCAGATGAAGCAGATTCTAAACTACAGGAGTGTTTTGCTAGCACAGACATGTTCCGGGATTCTTCCGATGGCATTGAGCAGTACATCACATCATTCACTGGCTACATCAATAAGTGCATTGAGGACGTCATCCCCACAGAGACTGTATGTACATACCCCAACCAGATGCCATGGATACAGGCAACATCCTCACTGAGCTAAAGGGTAGAGCTGCCACTTTCAAGGAGCAGGACTCTTAACCCGGAAGCTAATAAGAAATCCATCTATGCCCTCCGATGAATCATCAAACAGGCAAAGCATCGATACAGGATTAAGATTGAATCCTGCTACACTGGCTCTGACGCTCATCGAATGTTGTAGGGCTTAAAATATTACGGACTACAAAGGGAAACCCAGAAGCGAGCTGCCCAGTGACACAAGCCTACCAGACGAGCTAAATGGTTTTTATGCTCACTTCGAGGCATGCAACACTGAAGCATGCACGAGAGCACCAGCTGTTCTGGAACTGTGTGATAACGCTCTCGGTAGCTGATGTGAACAAAACCTTTAAACAGGTCAACATTCACAAAGCCACTGGGCCAGATGGATTACCAGGGCGTATACTCAAAGCATGCACGGACCAACTGGCAAGTGTCATAACTCACATTTTCAACTTCTCCCTGACCGAGTCTTTAATACCTACACATTTCAAGCAGACCACCATAGTCCCTGTATCCAAGGAAGCAAAGGTAACCTGCGTAAAAGATTACCACCCCATGGAACTCACTTCGGTAGCCATGAAGTGCTTTGAAAGGCTGGTCATGGCTCACATCAACAGCATCCTCCCGGACACCCTAGACCCACTCCAATTCTCATACCCCCCCAACAGATCCAGAGATGACACAATCTCAATCGCATTCCACACTGCCCTTTCTCACCTGGACAAAAGGAACACTTATGTGAGAATGCTGTTCATTGACTACAGCTCAGCGTTCAACACCATAGTGCCACGAAGATCATCATTAAGCTAAGGACTCTGGGACTGAACACCTCCCTCTGCAACTGGATCCTGGACTTCCTGACGGGCCATCCACAGGTGTTAAGAGTAGGCAACAACATGTCTGCCACACTGATCCTTAACACTGGGGCCCCTCAGGGGTGTGTACTTAGTCCCCTCATGTATTCCCTGTTCACCCATGACTGCGTGGCCGAACACGACTCCAACACCATCATTAAGTTTGCTGACGACGCAACAGTGGTAGGCCTGACCACAGACGAGAAGGCATATTATTAGGGAGGTGGTCAGAGAATTGGCAGTGTGGTGCCAGGACAGCAACCTCTCCCTCAATGTGAGAAAAACAAAGGAGCTGATCATGGACTACAGGAAAAAGGCGGTCCGAACAGGCCCCCATTAACATTGACGGGGCTGCACTGGAGCGGGTCGAGAGTCTCAAGTTCTTTGGTGTCCACATCACCAACGTACTATCATGGTTCAAACATACCAAGACAGTCGTGAAGAGGCCACGACAAAACCTTTTCCCCCCTCAGGAGACTGAAAAGATTTGGCATAGGTCCCAAGATCCTCAAAAGGTTCCACAGCTGCACCACCGCCTGGTATGGCAACTGCTTGGCATCTGACCGTAAGGCGCTACAGATGGTAGTGCAAACAGCCCAGTACTTCACTGGGGCCAAGCTTCCTGCTATCCAGGACCTCTATACCAGGCGGTATCTGAGGAAAGCCCATAACATTGTCAGAGACTCCAGTCACCCAAGTTATAGACTGTTCTCTCTGCTACCGCATGGCAAGAGGTACCGGAGGGCCAGGTCTAGGATCAAAAGGCTCCTCAACAACTTCTATCCCCAAGCCATAAGACTGCTGAACAACTAATACAATCGCCACCTGACAATTTACATTGACCGCCCCACCTCCCTCTTGTACACTGCTACTACTCGCTGTTTATTATGTATGCAGTCACTTCACCCCCACCTACATGTACAAATGAGCTCAACTAACCTGTACTCCCGCACACCGACTCGGTACCGGTTCCCCCTGTGTATAGCCTCGTTATTGTTATTCTTATTGTGTTATTTTATTATAAATGTTTTATTTTAGTCTACTTGGTAAATATTTTCTTAACTCTTCTTGAACCGCACTGTTGGTTAAGGGCTTGTATGTAAGCATTTCACGGTGAAGTCTACACTTGTATTCGGCGCATGTGACAAATAGTTTGATTTGATTTGGTTGCACTAATTGCACTGTTTTGTCCACATAACCTGGTTCAAGCATTAACGACAATACCCAGGAAGAAGACACAGTGACGCTGAAACGTTGGGGGTTAACCCAATAAATTACTGGGAGTTGATGCATAGTGTGCGACTCTTGTTTTTATAACTGATTCCTCACCACATGACAACAAACTCCAAGCGTCCAATTTGTCTAACTATGAAATAAACCTCCTTGAATCATCTATTTGCCACTTACCTTGTGAACGCTATGATAGATAGCTCAAGTGTTTACGAATATAGTCATTATACCTCTGAAATCCTCTGCAAATAAAAAACAAGTCTCGTTCACACGCTCACAAAATCCATGCAACTAACGAACTGAGTTCACTTCAGGGGGATACTATGCAATTGCCTGCTCATTTCTCATTTCGCAGAGAAATGTAGATTACATTTTTTCCATAACAGAATATTATCAATGTATACATAGATTCAAGGAAATAGTGCATTTTATTAAATATCATTAGCTGATTTTGCAGTAAATTAGATTATTGAATAGTTATGATTTGTTCAGGCATTGCAAAGGCATCTTGATTGGCGGTTGCTGTTGTTCAGGGTTGCCAGGTTCCGCTGATATTTGTAGCCCAATGACTAGTCAAAACCCGCCCATAAGGCCTGAAAACTAGGCCCCTTTTCCAATAACTTAGTCGAACGAGTTAAGAAGGAATATCGTCTTCCCTTCTAACGACCTAAGAAGCAACATTTGGTTTGCCATCTTAATAATTAGTATTGCTAGATAATGGAACTAATAAAGGAATTTGAATATATCGCAATAGAAAAGATAAATCAGCTTTATTAAACTTTTAAAAACGAATGTTAGGCTATTTTCTGGTAATTGTGCTGTTATGATAAGACTACAAACCGTTATAAATGGCCTATTTGCGAGATTGACATGTCGTTTCATTTCATTGTAGCGTCAAACCCAAGAAGACTCCAGGCTGTAATCGCTTCCAAAGATGCTTCAACAAAGTACCGAGTAAAGGGTCTGAATACTTATGTAAATGTAATATTTCAATTTGTTATTTTTAATAAATTTGCAAAAATGTCTAAAAAACTGTTTTTACTTTGTCATGATTGGGTATTGTGTATTGAGGAAAAAAATATTTAATACAGTTTAGAATAAGGCTGTAACATAACAATTTGGAAAAAGTCAAGGGGTCTGAATACTTTCCGAATGCACTGTATGTGAAAACATGTATAATGCTTCACTTGTTATGAGCATATACCTTATGAAATGTGTGTAGAGACCTCTCACCTGGTACGTTAGATTGTAAACATACAAGAACTGTCATTCAAGAGGCATGTTAAATGTATTTTTTTAACTGGATTTGTTTTGCTTAATGGCCCTGAATTTGCCAGTCAGCTCAAGAGACGGGGGACAGGACCAGGGACTGCCCCATTAATGAGATATACAGCTGTTTTACCAAGTCAAATAACTGCTTACTTCATTGCATGTTTGTGGACCGACTGGGAGCACTGATACGAAAATGTTTACACGCATGACTGTTATTGCTTTGACTGTATTCACTTTGACTGTAGTCGCTTTGACTGTATTCACTTTGACTGTAGTCACTTTGACTGTAGTCAATTTGACTGTATTCACTTTGACTGTAGTCGCTTTGACTGTAGTCACTTTGACTGTATTCACTTTGACTGTAGTCACTTTGACTGTATTCACTTTGACTGTATTCACTTTGACTGTATTCACTTTGACTGTATTCACTTTGACTGTATTCACTTTGACTGTATTCACTTTGACTGTATTCACTTTGACTGTATTCACGTTGACTGTATTCACTTTGACTGTATTCACTTTGACTGTATTCACTTTGACTGTATTCACTTTGACTGTATTCACTTTGACTGTATTCACTTTGACTGTATTCACTTTAACTGTATTCACTTTGACTGTATTCACGTTGACTGTATTCACGTTGACTGTATTCACTGTATTCACTGTATTCACTTTAACTGTATTCACTTTGACTGTATTCACTTTATTCACTTTGAACTGTATTCACTTTAACTGTATTCACTTCACTTTGACTGTATTCACTTTGAACTGTATTCACTTTGACTGTATTCACTTTGACTGTATTCACTTTAACTGTATTCACTTTGAATTGTATTCACTTTGACTGTATTCACTTTAACTGTATTCACGTTGACTGTATTCACTTTGACTGTATTCACTTTAACTGTATTCACTTTGACTGTATTCACTTTAACTGTATTCACTTTGACTGTATTCACTTTAACTGTATTCACTTTGACTGTAGTCACTTTGACTGTATTCACTTTGACTGTATTCGCTTTGACTGTATTCACGTTGACTGTATTCACGTTGACTGTATTCACGTTGACTGTAGTCACTTTGACTAGTCACTTTGACTGTAGTCACTGACTGTAGTCACTATGACTGTATTCACTTTGACTGTATTCACTTTGACTGTAATCACTTCGACTGTATTCACTTTGACTGTATTCACTTTGACTGTAGTCGCTTTGACTGTATTCGCTTTGACTGTAGTCACTTTGACTGTAGTCACTTTGACTGTAGTCGTTTTGACTGTATTCACTTTGACTGTAATCACTTCGACTGTATTCACTTTGACTGTATTCATTTTGACTGTAGTCACTTACTGTAGTCGTTTTGACTGTATTCGCTTTGACTGTAGTCACTTTGACTGTATTCACTTTAACTGTAATCACTTCGACTGTATTCACTTTGACTGTAGTCACTGACTGTAGTCATTTTGACTGTATTCGCTTTGACTGTAGTCACTTTGACTGTATTCACTTTGACTGTAGTCACTTTGACTGTAGTCATTTTGACTGTATTTACTTTGACTGTAGTCACTGACTGTAGTCACTTTGACTGTATTCACTTTGACTGTATTCGCTTTGACTGTATTTACTTTGACTGTAGTCACATTGACTGTATTCGCTTTGACTGTATTTACTTTGACTGTAGTCACTGACTGTATTCGCTTTGACTGTAGTCACTGACTGTATTCACTTTGACTGTAGTCATTTTGACTGTATTCACTTTGACTGTAGTCGTTTTGACTGTATTCACTTTGACTGTATTCACTTTGACTGTATTCACTTTGACTGTAGTCACTGACTGTATTCACTTTGACTGTATTCACTTTGACTATAGTAGTTTTGGATGATAGTGTAAATTGCATATATTATTACTGTATCTTATTATTCACTTTAATGGTCCTTGGAGTCTTTGAACTTTGGGTTCAATGGGTACACCTGCTTTTTTAAAACAATGGGTTTGTGTTCCTCTCTCTTTCTCTCCCAGGCTGCTGCAGCAGAGGTTGTGTTTGTTCCGACTGAGAAGGTGAAGAGTGGGAGAGTATTTCCTCTGCGGTACAACTCCACCAGGGATCACTACTGCAGGGTGTCCAGTGACAATGAGGACATCCAGGGATGGAGGAAAGAGTCTGTGTTCAGGAAGCTGAAGAATGACTGGCAGATGGTTTGTTTTCATCCATGTCATCAACGATTAAGATGCAATGCTCTTAATGATTCAATGCAGTTCTTATATTGACACATCAATGGGATATTTGTGTTGCTTTTCTGTCTTTTTTCTATTGGTCAGTCTTTGTGATTGTTAAAGCAAGGTCATTACTTTTTTTTTAGCAGAAATAATAATCAATTATTTATTGAGAATTTATCAATGTATCCAAACTTTGGATATGTTGCTTCTATAGGATATGTGTATATCAACTGTAAATGTTTCCATATTTATGCTGTCTTTTTCCTGTCAGTAAATACACGTTATGTCCTGTCAGGTGTATCTAGCTCGTACAGAGGGTTCATCGTCAGGGAACATCAGTTGGACGTTGGACTGTGCTCCTGTAGGGATGAAGATAAAGACAGTCTCAGTCAGGACATGCAGCCAGACCTTTCCCTCTGGAACTGGCCTCTAGGGTCTGCAGTCTGGACAGAACACAACGTCGTTCTCAGGAGGTGGATGGATGATTGATAGATTTGTCTGGTTTATGTGAACCATACCTTTCAGGATTAAGTTGGAAGCCTTTTTTCAAATCAATTTAAAGTGCAAATTGTAAATGGGTACTTAGTGATTTGTAAATGTAATAGAGATATTATGATTTGATAGTCAGAGAGCTGTAACATTGATTTGCATGTGCACTTAACTGATCAGCATGGTTTTCTTCCTTATCTTGCATATAACAACAGCTAAACAATTTTTATGTTTTTGAACACAGACAGGGAGATGCATTCTATTCCGGGTCTTTTCTTGATCCTTGGAGCTGGTCATGGAGATGGAGCTAGCCGGAGGAGAGGGAGAGTCGTCATGGCAACACTCCCAGATGTTCCGGCGGGCTTTGAATGAGCCGAAGGAATCCTCATTTGAAATCCTCGTCAAGATGGAGGAGGACTACGCTTAATGAGTGTGTTCGATCGCTCTGAGCAAGGCACTACATTGGTTTGCTAATCTTAATAAAGCAATGAGTAGTTATTTTGGGATGCAACATGATGTATAGATCAGTGATTCTGCTCAGTGCCTTGCTCAAGATAATCACCTTGAATACACCGATGCTGTTCATAGTCATGTATAGTGTGTATATTCATAGGCATCTTGGTGCTTATGAGATAAACGGAGGAGTAGTAGTTTGGTGATATTGTTTGTGGGTATGGATGGATGGTAAGGTAGTCCAATAATCATTCGGGATCTGTGTCTTGAATCAATAATCTTGTATTGATTACAGATCTTGTAATGATGCTGCTTGGGTATTTACTGCCAGTAATGTCTTGAGACCCAGACCCAGCTTCTGTATGACACAAAAGCCTTTGTTATCTAGACTGTCTCTGCCAAAAGAGGAGTTACTTACTTGACTTAATCCTCTTTGAACCTTTGGGAGCACATGGCGTCCACCATGGCTTTCCACCTCAAAGGGGACTATGGATCAGTATGGCCTGGCTGTAACACCCTGCCATAACAAGGTTCTGGCTCCTGACACAGAATAGAGATATATGACCTGTGAGCCTAAAGTCCATTTGCTATGGAGTTATGTCTGTATCCACTTATGGTTATGGATATACTGGTATTCTACATGTATTTGTGGTGAATGCATGTCACATGCACCGAATACCACAGGTGTAGAACTGACAGTGAAATGCTTACTTACAAGCCCCAAACCAACAATGCAGTTCAAAGAAAAAATACAGATAAGAATAAGAAATAAACATAGCAAGTAATTTAAGAGCAGCAGTAAAATAACAAGAGCAAGACTATATACAGTGGGATACCGGTACAGAGTCAATGTGCGGGGGCACCGGTTAGTTGAGGTAATATGTACATGTGGGTAGAGTTATTAAAGTAACTATGCATAGATGATAACAACAGAGAGTAGCAGCGGTGTAAAAGAGGAGAGGGGCAATGCAAATAGTCTGGGTAGCCATTTGTTTTGATGTTCAGGAGTCATGTCTTTGGGGTAGAAGCTGTTTAGAAGCCTCTTGGACCTAGACTTGGCGCTCCGGTACCGTTTGCCGTGCGGTAGCAGAGAGAACAGTCTATGACTAGGGTGGCTGGAGTCTTTGACAATTTTTAGGGCCTTCCTCTGACACCGCCTTGTATAGAGGTCCTGGATGGCAGGGAGCTTGGGCCGTTCACACTATCCTGTAATGCCTTGCGGTCAGAGGCCGAGCAGTTGCCATACCAAGCAGTGATGCAACCATGCTCTCGATGGTGCAGCTGTAGAACCTTTTGAGGATCTGGGGACCTATGCCAAATATTTTCAGTCTCCTGAGGGGGAATAGGTTTTGTTGTTCTCTCTTCACGACTGTCTTGGTATGCTTGGACCATGTTAGTTTGTTGGTGATGTGGACACCAAGGAACTTCAAGCTCTCAACCTGCTCCACTGCAGCCCCTTTGATGAGCATGGGGGTGTGCTCAGTCCTCTTTTTCCTGTAGTCCACTATCATCTCCTTTATCTTGATCACATTGAGGGAGAAGTTGTTGTGGGAGTTAATGTGTTCTTGTTCAAATATGTAAATTGTGCAATCAGTATGATAAATGTGTATTATTTACAGATTAAATGTGGTTTCATACAGTTAATGCCTGGACTACATAGGTGCCTTGGTAAGAAAAAGTACTGCGGTTGGTGTGTTTCTACTACCACCTACTGGTTACAAATTGCAAGTACATGTATTTTTTCATTCGCTGAATTACCGGCGCCTCGAAAAGCGAGCACCGGATTGGTGGGTTACGCTGTTGGGATTGTCGCCGTGCGGATGGTGGAGCCGGATGGAGGCAGGCGGCGGTGTTTTTATTTCTGAATGAACATTTAGGGTATTAAATTACAGTCGTATTAAAAAACTATTTTATTTATACATTATTTCAATTGATTTTGTACTACATGAAATGTTGTGAAACTATTTAACGTTTGGAATTTGTACAGTAAATTATACATCTAGGCAAGTAGCAAGCAAGCTTTGTTGAGGATTTCAGGCCTAGTTCTAACCACCGCTCGTCGATTTTAACAATAGCCGCGGTACACTCCCTCATCCGGAACTATTTTGACAAGACATTTTTCAACTGGTACGAACACAGAAAATATCTCAATGTGGTCCGTTGACTGAAATAATTCCTGAGTTTATGGACTATATTGTATGCAGGACTTTTCAGTATTTTATCTGCTAGTAGCATCACGAACATTTAGGGAAACAAAAGGAAGATGTCCAACGGCGCAGCAGGAAGCGGGGGTCTGACTTGGGTGGTAAGTTACTATTTTGTTAAATGTTGGATTACTGGACAGACTTACTTTATCGCTCCAGGTAGCGTTCATCATTTTGCCAAGATGCACGAGAGAAATTCCAGATTGTCACGAGCTGGACATTCTAAAATGGCCAGTGATGATGCTAACTAGCCAGCAGCTAATACACCCCTTTAAACTAGCATGCGCCTTTTAAAGACGGGCCATACTTTGGTATATTAATTTAGCTATGCTTGCCCGGCACAAGTACAATCACAGATTGGTCCAACAACGTCAGAATATACATTGTTTTTTCGTAAACATGGTGATGTCATTAGGCAACATTGCTTTCCTGCAAGGCACGGGTGAATGAGCCACTTGGCCAATGGCAATGCCCCAAAAAGTTCTTTGTTGCAATACACGTCAAGTGTGATTGATGGTCAGTTTGCATATTTTGCATGCACGCCGTTTGAATATAGAATCTTAAATGTGTCTCAAAATAGTTATTCGTAGGTAGCCTAATCTATATAAAAAATATGCTTACATATTCCTTAAATGTATTTGCACGACATTTGGCCAGCTAGCTATAGCAGCTTCCAGCCCGTAAATGCAGCGGCACAATTTGGGACCTGTGTGAAGCTAGTCACACAAGGATTTAGCCACAATAGTGGAATTTGCGGTTCGCCTTCAAAATAAAAGTCCACCATTGAAAGTGATTCAAACGGATACAAATAGTGGAATCATGCCATATTTGGACTAGAAATTAAACAAAAGACAAAGTTAATTTGACAAATGTTTTTGGTTGATTTTAGAATTGCATTGGGGGCATGCACTGTACACCCTAACATATTGATGTTGCACCCATGAAATGAGGAATCAGCCTACTCAGTGACACTCACAGAACACAACTGTCTAGAGATAACACAAATATTAGCATCTTCACCCTTATGGCAGAAATTGTGGGAAATCACCTTTCCAGTCAGTCTATTTTGTGTATTACATGCTTACCACACCGCTTGCGTTCCAAAATAAGTGTACACATGCATGTTATACAATCATTGCACTCACATTGCTTGCAAGCGTCTGTGTAGCCAGGCGCTAAAATACAACTTGGTTCTATTTGTGATGCTTGACTCGATGCAAGTCCCTCCTCTCCCATCTCCTCATTGGTTTTTAAGAGTATATACCCACGTGGGTGATTGAAAGATAAACTGAGGTTCACACTCTAGTCCAGTTGGTAGTGGTAATGCACCTTAAAGTTGGTTGCCAGATGGCATATAAAGTCCAAAGAAGAAGAAGCCTGACGGAGGAGAGATTACTAGAAACAAACTCGGTTTACCCTTATATCTGTGGATTAATTGTCAGAGTAGAGGACCGAGTGAAATTCGGGTTAAATGCTAAATTGCCATAAATGTTTCATGCTTTTAGACCTGTCTGCAAATTAATGTAGTTGGTTCAGAGTTCGTTTTGATATTTCAACCTGCGTGTCCTGATCGTGTCTGGTGTGGGTAGACAAAATCAACATGCGCGCGAGCGGTCTGGTCAGCATGTCAGACATTCATATTGCACTGTACAGCCTAACCTATGGATGTTGCACCCATGAAATGGGTGATCAGCTTACACAGTGACACTCACAGAACACAACTGTGTAGAGTTCACACAAATATTAAGCTCTTATTAGAGAACTTTAACTGTTGGAAATCAGCCTGCTATACTATAGCCTATTGTGCATATTGAACCTTCATATTGGACTGTACAACCTAAAATAGAGATTGTGCACCCATGAAATGGGCTATCAGTGACACCCAAGTATTCAGACCCCTTCACCTTTTCCACATTTTGTTACGTTACAGCCTTATTCTAAAATTGATTAAATTAAAATTGTCCCTCAATCTACATACAATACCCCATAATGACAAAGTGAAAACAGGTTTTTAGACATTTTTGCAAATGTATTTGAAATAAAAAAAAAGATACCTTATTTACATAAGTATTCAGACCCTTTGCTATGAGACTAGAAATTAAGCTCAGGTGCATCCTGTTTCCATTCATCTTCCTTGAGATGTTTCTACAACTTAATTGGAGTCCACCTGTGGTATATTCAATCGATTGGACATTATTTGTAAAGACACACACCTGTCTACATAAGGTCTCACAGTTGTCAGAGCAAAAACCAAGCCATGAGGTTGAAGGAATGGTGTGATGAAATCAAGATTGAATTCTTTGGCCTGAATCCCAAGCGTCACATCTGGAGGAAACCAGGCACCACTCATCACCTGGCCAATACCAATCCCTACAGTGAAGCATGGTGGAGGCAGCATCATGCTGTGGGGATGTTTTCAGCGGCAGGGACTGGGAGACACATCCAAGACAACACAGGGATGGCTTCGGAACAAGTCTCTGAATATCCTTGAGTGGCCCAGCCAGAGCCTGGACTTGAGCCCATTCGAACATCTCTGGAGAGATCTGGAAATAGCTGTGCAGCGACGCTCCCCATCTAACCTGACAGAGCTTGAGAGGATCTGCAGGGAAGAATGGGAGAAACTCCCCAAATACAGGTGTGCCAAGCGTGTAGCGTCACTCCCAAGAAGACTCAAGCTTTAATCACTGCCAAAGGTGCTTCCAGAATGTACTGAGTATATGGTCTGAATACTTATGTAAATGTGATATTGCAGTTTTATTTTTTATAAATGAGCAAACGTTTCTAAAAACCTGTTTTTATATGTAATTTATTGGTCTGAATACTTTCCGAATGCCCTATAGAATAGGCTGAATGCTTAATGTGGCTCATTTCACACTGGTTTTTAGAGTCTCACAATAAAAAGCGAAGATAATATTTTTATGAACTCTACATAGTTGTATTGTGTTCTGTGCAACATCCAGCGGTTAGAGTGTGAATTAAACCATGACATGGGGGAGGGCCTTTATTGAGCAAGTGCAGGTACTTTTTTATTATGGGCCTAATAATAAAGATGTAATTTAAACATACAAATATTTTCCTTTTATTGTGGCATGAACACAACCAGTCATGGCATTTTCATCTGATTGTCAAACAAATCACTTCAAAAAGTAGGCTACCTGTGCATGTTCGTCCACTCAAAATAATACCAGCATCCAAACTGCATGCGTACTCACGCCATTTGATGAATGGAAATAGACATCTCTTACAAAACATGTGGCGTTCAGTGATTGCCATTGGTGAGGCCTATATTAATTGGTGCGTCTTGCTGACAAATTGCTGAAACTGTTCCGGGTAAAACGGGATGGTCAACTGGCTAGACTGGGCTACAATGTGTATTACCATTGCCGGTAGCCTAGCCTCTCAGCCAAGGCCATTTTTAACACATGGACACAGAATAGGTAGCCTACATTCAATATAATAAATTAGTTAAATAAAAACACGTTTTACACCCTGCTTCATGAGTTAATGCCTGGAGTCTTCACACATCCTCCGTGAGACACAGGCAGGAGTGCCGTCTCAAGGTCATGCAGGATTCTTTCAGATCGTTTAAGCAACCAAGATTAGGTTCTTAGCAGACCTCGTATTTAATTCTCTCAATATTGCTTTTTTGTAGTTACCTTATCAAAGCAACTATCCCAGAGTGGTGAACTATCATGTGAGCTAAATGGATGCTTTGGCTTGATAAGCTGATTATGACTTGCTGTGCGAGTTGGGGTGAACCACAGACTATATTGGGTGAACTTTCTTTGGTCCACTGTTTGTTACTAAAAGGTTTATGAGCATTGTGAGGGTCTGTTGCTCAGATACCTCCCCATAGAGAAATGTAAACTGGTCTCAAGGGCCACAGGTGACAGGGACTGCATTATTCTCAACCACTGTGTTTGTTATTACACAGTTTATATAGTCTTATTGCATGCTCAAGGGCTCTGGATCAATTGTATACCTTACCACACAAATACATTTTAGATCAAGGATCATCAACTAGATACAGCCACGGGATGTACTTTTTCTTGAGCGGATGGTCAGGGGGCCGGAATATAATTACAAATCATTTCTATACAAAGAAATTGACCGCAATAAGCCCAAACAGATATATTTGACTAAAACATAATCATTTCAAACCTTACTAACATGTGTATACGATCACATATACAGTATCTCTATAATGCGTAGGAATACTTGGAGCTGGTGTTTTTAGTCTTTTATGTCCCAACAATTTACAAAAATATAATTTTTAAAAAGGTGCTCTTTTTTTTGCTCAGAACTTGGGGCGGGATATAAAATCCCCTGCAGCCCAAATTGTTCCCGCAGGCTGCCAGTTGGAACCCTGATTTCTATTTTCCCATGCTAGCAGTATTTACATTTTTATTTGATAAAGTTTGCTCCTCAAGCACGGTCACTTTTATGGCCTCTCCTTAGGTGCAATCCTAAGTATTTAACAACGAGATCCACTGCCTTAAACAATGGTGTCTTCTGCGTGCGTGTGTGCCGGGCAACTAGCCCAACCAAGTAAACCTTCCAAGTTGCATCCAACCCACTAATCGAGCAACCAACCAAAGCGTAAAGGAGCATTGAAGGAAAATTTTGAGGCTACACTGGACTAGTCGGACGATCCAAACAGTAGAAGTGGGGAAAAAACGGCTACTGCTGTGCCTTTTCTAATGGGCAGCTCTGATAATCAGCTGCTAGTGCCTGCAGACACAGAGTTCAATTATTTATCTTTAGTGTAATTTTTAACAAAGTTGTGCACATGTGTCTAATACCAGACCCTCTTTGATAAGAAGAATGCTGCCAAAAAGAGGGAGGAGGAGGCAGCCGCGGCGGCGGCAGCTGCGAATGGCAGGGGTGATGGGGGCAAGGCGGAGGGAGGAGGAGGAGGAGCCAAGAAGAAGGGAGGAGATAAGATGTCAGTGGAGAGGGTGTACCAGAAGAAGACCCAGCTGGAGCACATCCTACTGAGGCCAGACACCTACATCGGCTCTGTGGAACCTGTCACCCAGGTGGGTTAGGTTCATCATGTCTGTAGACGTCTAGCTTGTGTTCAGGAGGGTGCAACAGAAAACAAAATTGTGCTCCAAATTTTTTGGGGTGGGTAACGTCTTCCTGTTTCACTCCTGTTTTGTGCCTACAGAAGACTCATATTCTAAACAACATTAGTTACAACATCCAGTTCTGTACCTAGATCTAACAGAGAAATCTGGTGTTGCTCTTTGTTGTTGATGTGTAGTGAAGTATTATGAATGTTTAATCAATAAGATATTTATTTCGCCCCTTTCAGCAAATGTGGGTTTTCGATGAAGACCTTGGGATGAATCTACGAGAAATCACTTATGTCCCTGGATTATACAAAATCTTTGATGAAATTCTTGGTAAGTCTATCAGGATCTTTTAAAACAGAACATACACAGGTGACAAAGTGGTCATTATGAACTAGCAAAAGCCCTCAGTTCATTTTTATTAAGCTGTGGTATTACTGTATTGGCCTCTGATGGGCCTTCCCTCAAGGTAGAATAACGGTGAACCAAAAAGCAGCTGGATTGAGTCCACGAAAATCTGTCTATGCCGTTGAGCAAGGCACTTAACCCTCATTGCTCCTGTAAGTCGCTATGAATAAGAGCGTCTGCTAATTGACTAAAATCTTTTTGGTTGAGTTAGATTTTATTTTAGGTGTACTTTGCTATGTCATATAAATAAAAAAACGTTTGGGAACCACTGTGCTAAATCATTCAAATGTAAAATGTAGATTTTTTGTGTGTGTGTGTGTATATATATATATATATACACACACACACACACAAAAAAATCTACATTTTACATTTGAATCATTTAGCACAGTGGTTCCCAAACGTTTTTTTATTTATATGACATAGCAATGTACACATAAAATCTAACTCAACCAAAAAGATTTTAGTCAATTAGCAGACGCTCTTATTCATAGCGACTTACAGGAGCAATGAGGGTTAAGTGCCTTGCTCAACGGCACTTATACACAGACACACACAGTACCAGTCAAAAGTTAGGACACACCTACTCATTCAAGGGTTTTTCTTTATTTTTACTATTTTCTACATTGTAGAATAATAGTTTTGATGTCTTCACTATGATATAACACATATGGAATGTAGTAACCAAAAAAGTGTTAAACAAATCCAAATATATTTTAGATTCTTTAAAGTAACTACTCTTTACCTTGATGACAGCTTTGCACACTATTGGCATTCTCTCAACCAGCTTCACCTGGAATGCTTTTCCAACAGTCTTGGGAGTTCCCACATATGCTGAGCATTTGTTGGTTGCTTTTCCTTCACTCTACGGTCCAACTCGTCCCAAACCACCTCAATTGGGATGAGGTCAGGTGATTGTGGTTGTCAGGTCATCTGATGCAGCACTCCATCACTCTCCTTGGTCAAATAGCCAATACACAGCCTGGAGTTGTGTTTTGGGTCATTGTCCTGTTGAAAAACAAATGATAGTCCCAAGTTCAAATCTAATTCTATTGGTCACATACACATGGTTAGCAGATGTTATTGCGAGTGTAGCGAAATGCTTATGCTTCCAGTTCTGACAGTGCAGCAATATCTAAAATGTAATCTAACTATTCCCCAACAACTACCTAATACACACAAATCTAAGAAAAGGAATTGAATAAGAATATATACATATAAATATGTGGATGAGCAATGACAGAGCGGCATAGGCAAGATGCAATAGATGGTATAAAATACAGTATATACATAGATGTGTGATGCAAGAAATGTAAACATTATTAAAGTGACTAGTGATCCATTTATGAAAGTGGCCAATGATTTCAAGTCTGTATGTAGGTAGCAGCCTCTCTGTGTTAGTGATGGCTGTTTAACAGTCTGATGGCCTTGAGATTTAAGCTGTTTTTCAGTCTTTCGGTCCCAGCTTTGATGCACCTGTACTGACCTCGCCTTGTGGATGGTAGCAGGGGGAACAGACAGTGGCTCGGGTGGTGGTTGTCCTTGATGATCTTTTTGGCCTTCCTGTGACATCTGGTGCTGTAGGTGTCCTGGAAGGCAGGTATTTTGCCCCCAGTAATGCGTAGTGCAGACCGCACCACCCTCTGGAGAGCCTTCTGGTTGTGGGCGCTGCAGGCAGTGATGCAGCCTGACAGGATGCTCTGAATTGTGCATCTGTAAAAGTTTGTGAGGGTTTTCGGTGACAAGCCACATTTCTTCAGCCTTCGGAGGTAGAAGAGGCGCTGTTGTGCCTTCTTCACAACACTGTCTGTGTGGGTGGACCATTTCTGTTTGTCCATGATGTGTACGCAGAGGTACTTAACTTCTCTCCTTCTCCATGGCTGTCCCCCCAAACTAGATGGGATGGCGTATCACGGCAGAATGCTGTGGTAGCCATGCTGGTTAAGTGTGCCTTGAATTCTAAATAAATCCCTGACAGTGTCACCAGCAAAGCACCATCACACCACCAGCTCCATGCTTCACGGTGGGAACAACACATGCGGAGGTCATTCGTTGACCTGCTCTGCGTCTCACAAAGACATAGCGGTTGGAACCAAAAATCTCACATTTGGACTCATCAGACCAAAGGACAGATGTCCATTGCTCGTGCTTCTTGGCCCAAGCAAGTCTCTTCTTCTTGCCTTCTTCTTCTCTGCATCGCAGTGCCACTAGAGATTCTGGAAGATTCTGGGTTCGAGTCCATGCTCTGTTGCAGCTGGCCGTGACCGGGAGACCCATGGGGCGGCGCACAATTGGCCCAGCATTGTCCGGGTTAGGGGAGGGTTTGGCCAGCAGCGATGTCCTTGTATCTTCGTATTGGTGTCCTTTAGTAGTGGTTTCTTTGCAGCAAAATCGACCATGAAGGCCTGATTCACACAGTCTCCTCTGAGCAGTTGATGTTGAGATGTGTCTGTTACTTGAACTCTGTTTTCATCTGTGCTAACATATTTGCAAAAAGGTTTTCTAATGATCAATTAGCCTTTTAAAATGATTAACTTGGATTAGCTAACACAATGTGCCATTGGAACACAGGAGTGATGGTTGCTGATAATGGGCCTCTGTATGCCTATGTAGATATTCCATAAACAATCTGCTGTTTCCAGCTACAATAGTCATTTACAACAATAACAAGGTCTAAACTGTATTTCTGATCAATTTGATGTTATTTTAGTGGACAAAAAAATGTATTTCAAAAACAAGAATTTCTAAGTGACCCCAAACATTTGAACGGTCGTGTATATTGTTAGTGTATATATTTTTTAAAGGAACTCTGCCCTGCTTTAAACTTACTCTCTTTGAAGTTGTAATAGTAGAATGCACAAGGTGCAATTTTGAAATTGGGTAGTGCTACATCAGTTTCTCTTGCCATGTTAGTCATTGCACACCTTAGAGAGCTATTTATAACTTTTCAGAAATATCCAGATCAACTAGTCCATGTCAGCTAACGTTTTTTAAAGTTTTTTTTTATTCCATAGATATTGTTGTAATTTTTTTGTCACTCAAATCATACACATTAGACATGGCAAAATGTATAGAATTGCAAGAAAATTTGCTTTAAAACCGCAACATTTTCTCTGCACCCCATGACAAAATGTGTACCGACAAGAGGGGTGTGAACAGTTTGTGTCATGAACAGTGCTTGTGCCCATAGAAATAGACATGGCGCAGGGGAGCACAGGATGTTCCCCAACGCTGAAAGGGGGGCTCCGAGTGGAAAAAGTTTAGGAACCCCTGATTTAGCAGATACTCTTTTCCAGACAGACTTACAGTACATTCAGTAAATATATTGTTGTAGGTAGGATGGTATCATTTTTGTACTCCTGCCCAGTGACTGGAGATGAAAACAAGCTTTTTATCTTGTCCAACAATATATCTGAAACATCTATTACATTTAACCTGTTGTGTAGAGGAGCTAGCTTGTTCCTGTGTGTTCTGTGGACAGCCTGTCCCCCCTCCTCCTTGCTCTTACTCATGTAGCCATTTGTCTGGAATGAAGAGCCGTCTGATAATCTTTTATTGGTTGTCAGTTACACACTGATTAAGAAAAGCGGCAGCAGCATCCATTGCTGGTCTATGTTGTGTGTTTGGCTGACTAGCACATTCAATATGGGGTACAACCAATTATTGTATTGCAAAATGTCAGGGTTCTGCATTGATAAATACCCTGTCCTGATACAGTATGTTTATACCAGGCACTACCTTGAGTGATCAAGCAACTGGAAATCAGTCGCATACAATGGAAGAAGACAGGCGATTAGTTTTTTGCTCCGCACAGTGTTAATTTAGCTGTTTTATAGTGGTGATAAGGTAATGACAGCAGTCTGTCCTCGCTGCTCAAATATTCACAAGTTCCTACCACGTCTATATAATTATTGACTAGACATAACTCGCACAGGGTCAGTCCACACATAATGTCACCTTACAACCCAAGCAAAAGCTTGAAATGAAACAGGCCAACCAAACCGTATAACCGTCAGGTGACTCGACTGAGGCTATTTGACTTTTCAATATGTTTCCAGTATGAGAGACTTGAAAGGATGTGGTTTTGGATTTTATAGGACAGGCAACGTTTAGTCTATTGATTCTCAAGTGTGTCTAAAGTTCTTGATGAAAATGTGATTATCTTCTCGATAGTCTTATCAACACAATTAAATCCCTGCAGTCTACTTCTCCTTTGAACATGTTTTTCTCTACTCCACAGTCAATGCAGCTGACAACAAACAGCGGGATAAGAGCATGTCGACCATAAAGATCTCCATTGATCCGTAAGTACACATGACCAGTAAGCAGTTGTCAATCAGTAGTCAAGTCCAGTTTGAGCCCAAAAACCCTACTGTGCACGCTGCATAGGTAGGCACAGCAGCTTCCCTCTGCAGTTATTTGTCATCTATCCGTCATTGTCATAAGTTCTGTCCAACAGTCCTGTTCTATGACGGCAGAGCCGTCTGCTCCCCTTGAGGTCATGCGTAGCAGTGCTAGAAATTGTGCAGTGGATGCTGCCTAGGTAGGCACAGCAGCTTCTCGTCATTGGAGAACAATGGCTCCCCCAGACAAATACCATTTTGCTGTTAGAATGTAGGTCTCTCTAGACTGGCTTTTAGACTGGCTTTTCAGTGATTGATCAAATAAAATAGCGGAGTTAGTCCATGGAAATGGTTCTGGTTGACCAATAAAATAAGCCTGTAGCCCAGTAGTTCAGCTCACTAAGTAGCCTTATAAATATACAGTCCCTTCAGAATGCATTCATACCCTTTAACTTATTCCACATTTTGTTATAGCCTGAATTGAAAACAAATGTCATCCATCTACCCCATAATGACAAAGTGAAAACATGTTTCATTGTTTTTAGCACATTTATTGAAAATGGATGACAGAAATATCTCATTTACATAAGTATTCACATCACACCCCTTAGTCAATACATGTTAGAATCACCTTTTGGTAGCGATTACAGCAGTGAGTCTTTCTGGGTGTGTCTCTAAGAGCTTTGCACACCTCAAATTGGTTGTTCAAGCTCTGTCAAATTGGAAGTCTTGCCATAGATTTTCAAGCATACTTAAGTCAAAACTGTAACTCTGCCACTCAGGAACATTCGCTGTCTTCTTGGTGAGCAACTCCAGTGTTTTAGGTTATTGTCCTGCTGAAAGGTGAATTCATCTCCCAGTGTCTGGTGGAAAGCCACCACTATGCTTGTGTTGTATTGAATTTGCCCCAAACATAACTCTTGGTATTCAGGACAATTGCTTTGCCGCATTTTTTGCAGTATTACTTTAGTGTCTTGTCGTAAACAGAATGCATGTTTTGGAATATTTTTATTTTGTACACTTCTCAGTTAGGAGGCTAGTATTGTGAAGTAAGGACAATATGATTGATCCATCCTCAGTTTTCTCCTATCACAGCCATTAAACTCTGTAACTGCTTTAAAGTCACCATTGGCCTCATGGTGAAATCTCTTAGCAGTTTCCTTCCTCTCCGGCAACTTAGTTAAGGTTAAGAAGGACACCTGGAGCTTTGTCGTGACTTGGTGTATTGATACACCATCCAAAGTGTGATTAATAACATCACCATGCTCATAGGGATATTCAATGTCTGCTTTTTGTTTTACCAATAGGTGCCTTTCTTTGCGACACATTTGAAAACCTCCCTGGTCTTTGTGGTTGAATCTGTGTTTGAAATTCATTGCTCGTCTGAGGGACCTAACGGATAATTGTATGTGTGGAGTACATAGATGAGGTCGTCATTCAAAAATCATGTTAAACACTATTATTACACACAGAGTCCTTGTAACTTATTATGTGACTTGTTAAGCACATTTTACTCCTGAACTTATTTAGGTTTGCCATACCAAAGGGGTTGAATCCTTATGGGCTCAAGACATGTCAGCAATTAATTTTTTTTATTGATTTGTATAATTTAAAAAAAAACATAACTTTGACATTATGGGTTATTGTTTGTAGGCCAGTGACTAAAATCTACATTTAATCAATTCTAAATTCAGTCTGTAACACGACCAAATGTGGAAAAAGTCAAGGGGTGTGAATATGTTCTGAAGGCACTATCAAGGCATGCAGAGTTTTCTGTGGGAGAATGTATTTGAAAAATGCGGAGCATCCATTTTGTTTAAGTGATCTGCCCACTGTGATGTCTGTGTGTATGTGTTTTAAAGCCAGCGTTGTGCATGGTTCTGCAGGGTATTTAGCCGTACGTTGATCTGTGGCACAGTGTTAGCTAGCAGCAGGAGGTTGTGGTGGAGGCTGATAGATTTCTGGGGCGAGAGGGAGAGAGGTCTTAATGAACAGTCGGCTCTGCAATTCAGGGAGCTCATTTAACATGCTGTTCACCTACGGCACGACATCCACAGCAATCTGCACACACAGCAGACTGCTGAACGTCAGAGTGTCCTTCAGAGAGCTTCCCTGTCTCCTCCCTGTGAGGCCAGGCCTGTCTGCATGTCTCTCTCTGCCACCCTGTCCTGTCATATCTCTCTCTACCACCCTGCCCTTTCATATCTCTCTGTGCTTTCTCCTTTCTTCTCCTCTGTTGCTCTCAAGGGCTGGAATTTATAATGGTTTTATATGAATGCTGGAGCCCCGTTCCAGAGCTTAAATCATCACACGTTGGGCTTATTTAGTTTTGCTGTGTTGCTCTACAGTGTGTTTAAAATCACAGTCCTAAATCCACTGGTTTGGCAAATGGGGATTGGTTGCAGTATTGTTAAATGTTGATGTTTACATGCCAGAAAGGTCTGGCTAGATTTATGATTATTGAACTAAATATAATTTTACATCTTAATCTTATTTTATTAGATTTTTTACCAATATGTTATTTATGATCTTAATGTAAAGGTTAGTACAGCTGATTCTGGCTGTCCTGTGAAGTTCTTTCACCTCTTTGTTTATTCCTACGTTCATCGTCCCCTTCCTTCAGTGAGTCCAACACCATCACCATCTGGAACAATGGTAAAGGCATCCCCGTGGTGGAACACAAAGATGAGAAGATGTACGTTCCCGCTCTCATCTTCGGACACCTCCTCACCTCCAGTAACTACGACGACGAGCAGAAGAAAGTCACAGGTGGGAAAAATCACTCTGAAAACGAGAATCTAATTCATTTATTCATTATTCTTTGTCCCTTTATGTAATAACATTTCATATGGGTTCGATAAAGCTTTAGACAGAACGTCTAACCTGAAATGTTTAGCTACTGAATAGCTGAATAGTTTTGTAGTTCCCCTTGCAGTGCTTAGTACCACTACACTGGAATTAGTGAATGACTATAGGATGAAAGCACGTCTCCCTTCTGTTCTCCTCCTAGGTGGAAGGAACGGGTACGGTGCTAAACTCTGCAACATCTTCAGCACAAAGTTCACAGTGGAAACCGCCTGCAAGGAGTACAAACACAGCTTCAAACAGGTACAGACAACGAGAAAGCACAGCGTGATTGCGATCTGTTGTTTAGTCAACCTTGAAAAGAGAATTCTTCAAACAGCTAAGCACCAGTGGTTGTTTTGTAGGAGTACAGTATGTGACTTGTAAACATGTGAGGGGGTGAGTATGAGTTGATTCTCACTGTCAGGTGTGATCTCACAGGATTCTACATTGATATTGTAGGATTCTACATAGTTTTGGGGGATTTCTGTAGTTTCTCATAAACCAGATGTTTTTTGTGGTTTGTCCTACAATTGTCACTTTCAGTGAAATGACTCAGCAAAATAGTGATAGTTTGTTCAATCAGTGCACAAGGCTTTTTAATTATCTCTTTGATGGAGTTTCAGAATACAACCTCATGATTCATTCTAGTTTCCTTAACATGTGAAGAATGTAGTACATTTCATGACAATCTCTCTCCCCCTTTTCTCCCTATCCCTAGACTTGGCAGAACAACATGGGGAAGACGAGCGACTCCAAGATCAAGTTCTTTGACGGGGACGACTTCACGTGCGTGACCTTCCAGCCGGACCTGTCCAAGTTCAAGATGGAGAAGCTGGACAAGGACATCGTGGCTCTGCTCACCAAGAGAGCTTACGACATCGCTGGGTCCTGCAAGGGCGTCAAAGTCATGCTCAACGGGAAGAAACTCCCTGTAAGCCTCCCCCCCCGCCATTTAACCACACATAGTAAGATGGGCTGTCCCATATACACAGAATAAATGCTGTACATGATGTGCCAAGTCTTGGAAGACCCTGGGCGAAACATTTTGAAATTAAATAAAACGGCCAATTTCACTACACCTGTTTCAATACAGTGTCATTTGCTAATAACTTTTCCAGAACCGGAGCCACAATCCAGATCCGAATTAGGCTCTTCTCACCTGTCCTTTCCCTCTCCTCCCAGGTGACAGGGTTCCGCAGCTATGTGGACCTGTACGTGAAGGACAAGCTAGACGAGGTGGGCGTGGCCTTGAAGGTGGTCAACGAGTCGGTCAACGAGCGCTGGGAGGTCTGTCTCACCATGAGTGAGAAGGGATTCCAACAGATCAGCTTCGTCAACAGTATCGCCACCACCAAGGTAACATCCCCTCAGGGAATTACGTTGTTAAGACAGTCTGTTATATTACCAGAACTATACCCCTTGATTTGGAAAACTACGACTTGACCAGTCTAGGAATAATGGACAGAAATGAAGTGCGTTTTGCATGTGTAAATATACTGGGACGTGTGTTCATTTTGATGCTATTCAAATGTTGTAGTATGACTTGAATCACTTTCAACCACTTCAGATATGTTTTATGTACTACACTGCTTGTTTTGTGTCATTCAGGGTGGCAGACACATTGATTACGTGGTGGACCAGATCGTAGCCAAGCTGATAGAAGTGGTGAAGAAGAAGAACAAAGCTGGCGTCTCAGTCAAACCCTTCCAGGTTATTTATTACCATCTTATTAATGTGTTATTACTATGGTGTTACTACAATAGTGTTACTAGTAATTCCATTGTTAGTGAACTGGGATAAGAGCAACTTAATGTAACGTTCAGCTACCATCTTAGTGCTTTACTTTTGTCTGACTCAGGTGAAGAACCACATCTGGGTGTTTGTGAATGCGTTGATCGAGAACCCGACCTTTGACTCCCAGACCAAGGAGAACATGACCCTCCAGACCAAGAGCTTTGGTTCTAAGTGTCCTCTGTCTGAGAAGTTCATCAGAGCAGTAAGGAGATTCTTCTTCATAAATGGCTGTTCTTTACCACAATTAAATATCACTACCTCCTAAATGTATACATGTGATGTTGGGCCTTCACTCTTCACATACACTGTTTCCTCACAGAGAAAGTCAAGTTATTTACATGGTATCATATGATCTCTAAAATCAGTTCCAGGTCCTTTCTTGTGTTCTCTGTTCACCTGGAATATTAAACAATGATATATCATATTAAATTCTTTATTTTGTCTGCAGGCGACCAACTGTGGCATCGTGGAGAGTATCCTGAACTGGGTGAAGTTCAAGGCCCAGACACAACTCAACAAGAAGTGTTCTTCAGTGAAGTACAGCAAGATTAAAGGCATCCCCAAGCTTGACGACGCCAACGATGCTGGTAAGACAACCACAACTACACTGCTGTGTGTGCATAAGCCCTACGATGTTCCTAATCTACTTATCCACCAAGAGGGCCTCTTTTACCAATGTTTATATTGAAACTAGTAGAAGACTTTAAATTAGGATGGGGGAACAGAGCTAGGTTGTTGGGCCCACCCCTTTTTATAAAAAATTAGGGGAACACTAAATTGTTTAAACTCACACTGAACTGCACGTCTTACCTCCGTCTTCACCCCCAGGTGGTAAACACTCGTCAGAATGCACTCTGATCCTGACTGAGGGAGACTCGGCCAAGTCCTTGGCCGTCTCCGGCCTTGGTGTCATTGGGCGAGATCGCTATGGTGTCTTCCCACTACGAGGAAAAATTCTGAATGTACGAGAGGCCACACACAAACAGGTTAGTGTCAGGTTAGTGTCTAAAGTGTGGTTAGATTGGGCTGGTTATTGTGTATGAGTGATTACAATTGAGATGATTAATGTCTTGAGCATACACCAAAATGATAAGTAATCAAATCAAATGTATTTATATAGCCCTTCGTACATCAGCTGATATCTCAAAGTGCTATACAGAAACCCAGCCTAAAACCCCAAACAGCAAGCAATGCAGGTGTAGAAGCACGGTGGCTAGGAAAAACTCCCTGGAAAGGCCAAAACCTAGGAAGAAACCTAGAGAGGAACCAGGCTATGTGGGGTGGCCAGTCCTCTTCTGGCTGTGCCGGGTGGAGATTATAACAGAACATGGCCAAGATGTTCAAATGTTCATAAATGACCAGCATGGTCAAATAATAATAATCACAGGCAGAACAGTTGAAACTGGAGCAGCAGCACAGCCAGGTGGACTGGGGACAGCAAGGAGTCATCATGTCAGGTAGTCCTGAGGCATGGTCCTAGGGCTCAGGTCCTCTGAGAGAGAGAGAGAAAGAGAGAATTAGAGAGAACATACTTAAATTCACACAGGACACTGGATAGGACAGGAGAAGTACTCCAGATATAACAAACTGACCCTAGCCCCCCGACACATAAACTACTGCAGCATAAATACTGGAGGCTGAGACAGGAGGGGTCAGGAGACACTGTGGCCCCATCCGATGACACCCCCGGACAGGGCCAAACAGGAAGGATATAACCCCACCCACTTTGCCAAAGCACAGCCCCCACACCACTAGAGGGATATCTTCAACCACCAACTTACCATCCTGAGACAAAGCCGAGTATAGCCCACAAAGATCTCCGCCACAGCATAACCCAAGGGGGGGCGCCAACCCAAGTAATCTTGTAAACAAATAAATACTCAAGGGATTTACGTAGATCGTTTCTCAAAAGTGGCGTAAGGACCGTTCCGATCAACAGAATTATTTTATTAAGATCAGTTGAAGCTAAACTCTTTTGGGTTGAGTCCACGAGAGCCAAGGTGGCCCACCCTGCCTTAGTCAGGTAGGGGAAACACTGACCGGTCCATGTTTCTCTTTCCCACCAGATCATGGAGAACGCAGAGATCAACAACATCATCAAGATCGTGGGTCTGCAGTACAAGAAGAGCTACGAGGACCCAGAGTCTCTGAGATCCCTACGCTACGGCAAGATCATGATCATGACCGATCAGGTTCTAACATTTAATCAATCCCACCAACGCCCGACGTCTACAATTGACCCATGTCTTGCAATTATCATCATTATCAATAATTGTAATAACTATGAGCGTAAAGCATCTTTCATACATTATCCATGCTCTTAAGGTTCATCTGAAATGGCGTGCTATTCCCTATATAGTATGGTGTAGTGCACTACATATGGAGTAGGGTATCATTTTGGATGTACCCTTGGGTCATAACAATCCATCCTAATAGAATGTTTCTTTGTGTTGATGATCTGCTGACAGGATCAGGATGGCTCCCATATCAAGGGTTTGCTCATCAATTTCTTCCATCACAACTGGCCATCCCTGCTCAAACACACCTTCCTGGAGGAGTTCATCACGCCCATCGTTAAGGTAAGACTCTGTACGGCTGGTCCCAATTTTCTCCCTGACACTTCCCCTTGGCCCGAACTCTTCACTGTTTGCAAATCTACACCGGCTGAAACCTCCATCATAGGACTACATGACACAGTCGTGACTGCCAATGTTTGAAGTCAGTTGCGGACAGTGGACATAAGCGGACAGTGTTTAGATTGGCTTAAAGCTCTCAACCATGGTTGTAATGCTGCTTTTAACTTTTTCCTGCAGGTGAACAAGAATAAACAGGAGCATGCTTTCTACAGCATTCCAGAGTTTGACGAATGGAAGAAACAGACGGTCAACTTTAAAACCTGGCATATAAAGTACTACAAAGGTTTGTTCATCACATGTGGATACTCCTCCAAACTAACGATTATTGTTAACCAAGCTATTCTGTTTCACACTACCGAGGCAATTCGAGCCAAACTCTTCTGTGCTGGCCTGAATATACGTCCACCATAGTTGCTGGACCATGCTGAACATATCCGAACCAGCTCAGTACAGTTTGGGTTGGCATGATGGTGTGAAAAAGGTTTGAGTGTTTATTTCTGTTCCAGGTTTGGGTACCAGCACAAGCAAGGAGGCCAAGGAGTACTTTGCAGACATGGAGAAACACCGGATCATGTTTAGATACGCCGGGACAGAGGACGACGCTGCCATCACACTGGTGGGTTTACCATGGACACCACTCTCGCTCCTTTTCCCCCTCTAACGGTCTTTCAATAGTTTCTCATTAAATATCCAGGAAATAGATAGAAAAGTTAGAAAATAAATTCAAAAAATTGCTCGACGAATGTATTCATCAAGCTAGTTTTGCTGTCGCACAAAATGTATTACCCAACCTTCTATCAACTCACACAAGATGGTTTTGGACTTTATTTGTCTGTGCTCTGCTTGGGAAATCCTTGTCAAATGGAGGGGGGACTGACAGTGATGTCATTTGACTGACACTAACAGTGATCTATCCATTGCTGCCTGTCTCTAGGCGTTCAGTAAGAAGAAGACTGACGACAGGAAGGAGTGGCTCACCAACTTCATGGAGGACAGGAGACAGAGGAGGATGCACGGCCTGCCAGAGGTGGGTGGGGCTGACTGTGTGACCGACTGTGTAGAAACCTGGGTTTCCTGCATGCCGAAGACTGTTAGCCCACCTTGCTTAAGGAAAAGATTCACCCATTTTTAATGTTATATCATATTTGTGCATCTCTGAGTGATATTCTGTCAATTCCCGGGGTAATTTCATGTTTTCATGTGTATCTGTGCCATTCACCATTCAAGCAGGCTGAAATACAGCCACTATAACACGTTTTGCATACCTCCTATAGAGTAAATCTCCAGGTCTCACGAGTGTGCTAGGTTCCATCTGCGCTGTGAGAGACTGTCCAGATCATTCACATCAGGGCAGATGAAGGAAAGGAGGCGTGGAGAGGAAGCAACAGACTATTGAGAAGCACCCTGTGAGAGACTGTTGGATATTGGAGTTTGATGAAAGGAAGAGGACGTAGACTGTTTTAGATCTGTCTGTTTGTCTGTCAAACAATCATCTCTTCACCATGGGAGTTACTTGGACCATGATGTGTCACAGCTTGTTTTAAAGTCTTCTAGCTGGCTCCTTTGATTCACAAGCATCTGATGATTTCTGCTGTCAGTGTTCCTCACATATCCTAAGCATTGAAATGGAAATATTCCCCCAAAACACGCCAATCAGCCTAGTTATGTTGTTGACGTTTAGTAAAATGACTCTTTACTGTTTATCACTGATGTAAAGTAGCAGCTGCTTTCCCCATGTGAATCCCATCATAGCCAGGTCTGACACTGATAACATCACAGCTCCGTTCATTTCTCTCTCATCCTACAGCAGTACCTGTACGGAACACCGTTTTGTAATTGACTCTGTTGCTGTCGGTCGCTGATGCAAAGTAGACACCGCTCTCCCATGTGGTACTGATAGACCATAACAACATCACAGCCCTGATTTCAAGTCCTCAATCTCTTTTATCATCCCCACTCAGCAATACCTGTACGGCACGCAGGCGAAACACCTGTCCTACAACGACTTCATCAACAAAGAACTCATCCTCTTCTCCAACTCTGACAACGAGAGATCCATCCCATCCTTAGTGGACGGTAGGTATGCAGCGATGCACTAGACTAGCTATCTCCCTGGACGTTCGTTCTGTCTTTCTAGTTTTTTTTGTGTTTGTTGTCAAATGGCGTTTGAAGTTTAAGGGATCTGAAATGCCTGGAAACTTGTCATTAACATAATTCTTTACTGTCCTCTGGATGCTCTGTTTATGTGTGTGATGTGGTCTCCTTTTGATGATGGCGTGTAGAATTATTTGTTTATTTCAATCCCCATTAGCGGTTTTGGTGCAACACCCACTCCTCCTGCGGTCCACTTGTGATCCCCTTTTGAAGACGTGTGTGTGTGTGTGTGTGTGTGTGTGTGTGTGTGTGTGTGTGTGTGTGTGTGTGTGTGTGTGTGTGTGTGTGTGTGTGTGTGTGTGTGTGTGTGTGTGTGTGTGTGTGTGTGTGTGTGTGTGTGTGTGTGTGTGTGTGTGTCCCCTTTTTGATGATATTTTGTGTGCAGGTCTGAAGCCAGGTCAGAGAAAGGTACTCTTCACCTGTATGAAGAGGAATGATAAGAGGGAGGTGAAGGTGGCTCAGCTGGCTGGTTCAGTGGCAGAGATGTCTGCCTACCATCATGGAGAGGTTCTACACTCTTACACAGCTATAGGAAATATACTTACACAGCTATAGGAAATATACTTACACAGCTATAGGAAATATACTTACACAGCTATAGGAAATATACTTACACAGCTATAGGAAATATACTTACACAGCTATAGGAAATATACTTACACAGCTATAGGAAATATACTTACACAGCTATAGGAAATATACTTACACAGCTATAGGAAATATACTTACACAGCTATAGGAATTATACTTACACAGCTATAGGAAATATACTTACACAGCTATAGGAAATATACTTACACAGCTATAGGAAATATACTTACACAGCTATAGGAAATATACTTACACAGCTATAGGAAATATACTTAACTAAGTATATTTCCTATAGCTCTGTATCTTCCACTTTAAATCAATACTGTTTACAGATAATGGGAGCAAAAACATTGTTTTGACACGTGTGCCTCTGTATGTGTGTGATTGTCCAGCAATCCCTGTTGATGACAATTGTGAACTTGGCCCAGAACTTTGTGGGCAGCAACAACGTGAACATCCTGCAGCCGCTGGGTCAGTTTGGTACCCGCATCAACGGGGGCAAGGATGCTGCCAGCCCCCGTTACATCTTCACCATGCTCAGGTAAAGCCTCCCAGGGTCAAAGGTCAAAACATAATTGTGCCAGCAATTTGACGCCTATTACTTGTATGATTTGTATGGGCCACTGGGCCATCCTGAAGTGCAGTAATACCTGTTTGATTTTAATAAATAAAAAATGGTTGATGATACATTTAATGTCTACTTTGTTTATACATCACCTTTCATAAAACACACTGAAAATGTTTAAAACATTTATTTATTATGAAGTAATGTCACTTGCTCAGTCCCCTGGCCAAGATGTTGTTCCCAGCGGTGGACTCCAGCCTGCTGAAGTTCCTGTTCGATGACAACCAGAAGGTGGAGCCAGAGTGGTACATCCCCATCCTCCCTTTGGTGCTGGTGAACGGGGCCGAGGGCATCGGGACGGGCTGGGCCTGCAAGATCCCCAACTACGACCACAGAGAGATAGTCAACAACCTGTACCGCATGCTCAACATGCAGGACCCTCTGCCCATGGTGAACATTTGGAAGTTTGAAACTTAATTGATTGCGTAAGATAAGATCAACTTTATTGTCCCTGAGGGGAAATGTGTCTTGGACATACAAGCAGCGCTGTTGTCCATTTGGTGTAAGGATTTTATTGCTAAAAACATATCAACTCAAATAATATTTGTGTAGATTGATACCGTTATACATAAAAAAATATTGCTAAAACACATTTTTGAGTAGAATTGGATAAACCACCTACTTTCTGTGTCTGCTGTTGATCAGTTATAATTAGATGTAATCCTATAATGAGTAGGTCATGTACTGTATCATAATAATGTCTGACTGAATATTCTGACCTCTCTCCTCACCTAGCTGCCCAGCTATAAGAACTTTAAAGGAGTGATCCATGAGTTGGGTCAGAACCAGTACATGGTCAGTGGCGAGATCTCTGTCCTGGACAAGAACACCATTGAGATCACTGAGCTGCCCGTTCGCACCTGGACACAGGTACACTATTGCAGGATACACATCACACCTGTCAAGCACTTCTGGTCATCTGGTTGCTTTGACTGAATTCATAAATGAACGAAGGATATATTGACATGTTGTTTCTATGCTGTGATATTATTTGTTAGTTTTTGTAATGGACTTTCCCTCCCTCCCCTTCCTCCCTCCCTCCCCTTCCTCCCTCCCTCCCTCCCTCCCTCCCTCCCCTTCCTCTCTCCCTCCCCTTCCTCTCTCCCTCCCCTTCCTCTCTCCCTCCCCTTCCTCTCTCCCTCCAGGCCTACAAGGAGTCAGTACTAGAGCCCATGCTCCAGGGGACAGAGAAGACTCCAGCTCTGATTAATGACTATAAGGAGTACCACACGGACCAAACCGTCAAGTTTGTAGTCCGCATGTCAGAGGAGAAGCTGGCCCAGGCAGAGGCTGCTGGACTACACAAAGTCTTCAAGCTACAGTCCAGCCTCACCTGCAACTCCATGGTTAGTACCCCTCCTCAAATCTGGGTCCTATTCACTAAGAACATACCCTGAAACAGGGAGAAACTACCTGAGCTTGTCCAATGATAAATGCTTATTTTCGTTATCCGTTGCAAAACGTTTTGCTACGGTGTGCCCTATACGAGTCCCTACTCTGTATTTGAGTTTAACTGATACCTGTATTGACTCAAATTGTTGATTCATTATGCACACCTCTTTGGATGAAGTACTGTTTTGTGTGTGTATATAGAGGACTCCTCTTATAGGAATCACATCTGTCCGGGATGATGGGATTCTTTGGAATTAATCTTTCATCTTAAAGTGAAGAACATTTTGAAGTGTTCCATGGTTTTAACCAGTTTTCAGTGTTTCTATTGTGGAAAGGAGAGGTATCTGAAGAAGTTTCTGCCCTCAGGTGTTGTTTGACCACATGGGCTGTCTGAAGAGGTATGACTCGGTCCAGGACATTCTCAAGGAGTTCTTTGAGCTGCGGTTGCACTACTACAAGCTGAGGAAGGATTGGCTTGTGGGGAGCCTGGGGGCGGAGGCTTCCAAACTGTCCAATCAGGCACGATTTGTGCTGGAGAAGATCGAAGGAAAGATCACAATCGGTGAGAATTTTACCTGCATGTCTCTCTCTCAAAGGGAAGGATTCTTTATTTCAGTTTGCAATTTGGTATAGAATACTGATACATTGTTTGTCTACAGAGAACAAGTCTAAGAGGGAACTGATCAGGATGCTGGTGCAGAAAGGCTTTGAGTCGGACCCGGTGGCGGCATGGACCAAGGCACAGGAAAAGGTACTGTTAGCATCCTGCCACTGTCCACCATTCAGCCCTGTGATTGGCTGAGACAACTTGACGCTTCAATACCCTGTATTCTGATTGGGACTATGTGTCTTCCTGGTTTCTCTCTATAGGCTCTGGAGGAGGACGATCATGATGGTAACAACAGTGACAGCTCTGTGGACTCTGGGTCGTCGTCGGGACCAAACTTCAACTACATCCTCAACATGCCTCTGTGGTGCCTGTCCAAGGAGAAGGTGGACGAGCTGCTCCGACAGAGAGACATCAAGGTACGGAAGGGTGTAGACACCCAACTGTCAAGGACTTCAATTCGAAATATCTTTATCGTCCCCAAAAGGCTATTAATTTGCAGCAACATTACATACCATTACACAAGTAGGCAAGGTCTTCTAACGGTTGTGTGTGTTCTGTTCTTGGGGCATAGTAAGGGCACATCAGTACTTTTTTAGTATGTGTATGAACCCACAACCTTGTTGTTGCTAGCACCATATCTTTAATCAACTGAGTGTGTGTTGTTCAACAGAAAGGAGAGTTGAATGAGCTGCAGAGGAAGTCTCCTGAGGACCTGTGGAAGGAGGACCTGGCTGTCTTCATTGAGGAACTGGATGTGAGTGGTACTAGTTCTACATGCAGTGGTGCCACTCATCTCTGAGTCACTGTTTAAGAAGAGACCACTGTGATTTATACCTGCTTGTGTGAGACTGCTTTAGTTGAGGTCGGTCGGTTACCTTCAGGGTCTCTTTCTCCTGGCCTTACTAAAGGATCTATTTGTAGAAAAGTAATTTATTTTGTTTGGGTTTTATTATCTCCTTTCATTGTAAACCGTCAACATTGATGTCACCTCAATATAAGTGAATTACACGATTTACAAAAGGTGACGGGTGTATTCTCTCCCTGTCTGTGTGACAGAAAATCGAGGCCCAGGAGCAGGCAGACATATGTGCAGGTAGAGGCACCAAGCTGGTGAAGGGCAAGGTGGGCAAGCCCAAGGTGAAGAAACTACACCTGGAGGAAACGTTACCCTCACTGTACGGCCGCAGGGTCGTACCCACCATCACACAGGCCATGAAGACTGACGCCTCCAAGAAGATGACCAAGAAGAAGAAGGTAACACATGTAGTTTTTAAAATGGATTATGCCTCATTATTAAAGTCCCAGTCTGTGGTAATTGTTTTATTTATACCCATTGATTCTTGAAGAATATCACTTATCAATGCCTTATGAGCTTAGTTCAACTGTATAACTCCATCACAAAATAAAGCTCCATTGTTTGCGCTGGTCTCAGTGTGTTTTCAGGCTATAGACATGACATATCACTGTGTGTGTGTGTGTGTGTGTGTTGTCCTCTCAGGGTGATGCGGACCTGGTGATGAAGCTGGAGTTTGATGATGAGATGGGAGTACTGGGATCAGATGGAGGAACAGGGGAGAACTCCCTCAACTCCTCCTCTAATACACCAGCCCCAACCCCAGCCAAGCCCAAGGCCCCCCGGGTCAAACGGGAGAAGAAGGAGCCAGGTCAGCAGATGTTCCATTCTCCTTTCATGTGTCTGTCATCTTAGTGAGATGGGTTCAGTCATGAATTAGGGGAGAGGGGGAGACAGAGGGATACACAGTGAGGAAGTTGGTGGACCCAAGGATTTTATCCCCCCTTCCTTGGGGCAGTTTGTAGATGTGAGTCAGATGTGTTAACACTACACCGATTTAATTGATTTATTTTAATCACACATGAACTCTCAAACATAGACAGTTTCGGGACTTCATGGCTGTTAAATGATAGATTAAAAATCAGAATGAATAAACCTTTTTCTCTATACCAGGTACTCCCAGAGCCAGGAAAACCCCCACACCCAAAGGATCATCTGGTAAGAAGGGGAAGAAGCGTAACCCCTGGTCGGAGGACGAGTCCAAATCAGAGAGCGATCTGGAGGACAGTGAACCTGTAGTCATTCCCCGAGACACCAAGTCACAACGGGCCTCAGGTAACCACTTACCTGAATTGTGTTCATTAGGGCCTGCCATTTAAAATGGAAAGCGTGAACAAGTGTTGTTGTTTGTTTTTGATAAGTTCAGACAGAAATAAAACTATTTATTTGATGTAACTTTTCTTTAACTAGGCAAGTCGGTAGCTCCCTGTTTCACTCTGCTGGGAGGTGTTTTCTTCATTTTCATGTACACTGACCTGTTAGGACTAGGGACGGGCATTTTTCTTGACCACACCAGTTAACAGTCGTTAACTAGGTCCTAACTAAAGTCTTGCATAAATCTCCAGCTGCTTGATTAAGTTCTGGGTGAATACATGTTAAGAGAAGAGATCAATTTTTATTTGTCACATGCGCCAAATACAACAGACATTACAGTGAAATGCTTAAGGGCTTGTAAGTAAACATTTCACGAAAAATGTTGTTTTCGGCGCATGTGACAAATACAATTTGATTTGATGAAGAGATGCTAGAACGAGGAGCGGAACCGGGACAAGTAGCTTGCTCTCTCTCTTTGTAAGTTACTTGCCGAATGTCCCCTTCTGAAATTTTTAAGATTCTTCCACCTACAAAATTGTGAAATGTCCGAATAACCAGTGGAACGTCCAAAACCCAAACACTGGAACTACTGCTGCTCGTCCCATTGCTTCTCGACAGATTGTACAGTACCAGTCATGTTGACGTAGATCTTTGCACCAGAGATTAACTGGGCCCAGAGTTTTTCCTGGTCTGATCACATGGTTGATTGGTTGATCTTTCTACAACTCTTTTAACCAATGGCATCATGTTTTTGTTTGTGTATTTTTTTGTGATTTTTGGAATGTTTAAAAGCCCCATTCCTTCTTATTTCTGTGAAATGCGTTGGTTCTTCTGCAATAAAACACACACAACACACACTTATAATGAACTTTGTCTGTTCCTCAGCGGTCAAGCCCAAGTACACCTTTGATTTCAGTGAGGAAGAGGATGGAGGAGAGGAAGAAGAGGAGGATGATGAAGATGCTGCGTCCTCGCCTGTCCGGCCCTGCAAAGACGACTTCACTGCCTCCTCCGAGACTAAAGACCGATACAACGACCACAGCACCAATGACGAGGATGATGAAGATATCTTCCCCCCGCCCAAACCGGCAACCACCACCGTCTCACCAGCAAAGAAGAAGGAACCAGAGAGTATATTCTCTTCCTCCAAATCAGCCTTCTCCTCTGAAAAGAGCAATGACAGTGGTGAGTTCACACAACAAGATCAGCATGTTTGCCTTGTCGTGTTCTTTCTTTAGTAAAAGGTTAAAGATGTTTACCATCTTGTCGTTATTGCCAGTCTTGTGTGTTTGTCTATGAAAAAGGACTTTGTCTGTACATAAGCTCCTAGTCTGAGGGTTAATGTCTGTTACTCTTCTCTTCCAGACGATCTGAAGTTGGACAGTGACGAGGAAGACAAGGCCTTCTCCTCCTACTCCAGCAGCTCTGCCTTCGACAAACCTGTCCCAGCTAAGAAAGGTAACACACACAGAACAATATAAAAATCTCCATCTACAGCCCGCCCACATTAAACAGACGTATTTGTCTACCTCCATTAAGTATGATACTGTACAGTTGAAGTCAGAAGTTTACAGACACCTTAGCCAAATACATTTAAACTCAGTTTTTCACAATTCCTGACATTTAATGCTAGTAAAAATTCCCTGTCTTAGGTCAGTTAGGATCACCCCTTTTATTTTAAGAATGTAAAATGTCAGAATAAGAGTGATTTATTTCCTATTTGATTTCTTTCATCATATTCCCAGTGGGTCAGGTTTACATACACTCAATTAGTATTTGGTAGCATTGCCTTTAAATAGTTTAACTTGGGTCAAACGTTTCTGGTAGCCTTCCACAAGCGTCCCACAATACGTTGGGTGAATTTTGGCCCATTCCTCCTGACAGCTGGTGTAACTGAGTCCGGTTAGTAGGCCTCCTTGCTCGCACATGCTTTTTCAGTTCTGCCCACAAATGTTCTATAGGATTGAGGTCAGGGCTTTGTGATGGCCACTCTAATACCTTGACTTTGTTGTCCTTAAGCCATTTTGCCACAACTTTGGAAGTATGCTTGGGATCATTGTCCATTTAGTAGACCCATTTGCGACCAAGCTTGAACTTTCCTGACTGATGTCTTGAGATGTTGCTTCAATATATCCACATAATTTTCCTGCCTCATGATGCCATCTATTTTGTGCACCAGTCCCTCCTGCAGCAAAGTACCGCCACAGTTCTATTTATGTTTCATCAGATCAGAGGACATTTTGTCCCCATGTGCAGTTGCAAATCATAGTCTGGCTTTTGTATGGCAATTTTGGAGCAGTGAAAGGCCGTTCCTTACTGAACGGCCTTTCAGGTTATGTCGATATAGGACTCGTTTTACTGTGGATATAGATAATTCTGTAACTGTTTCCTCCAGCATCTTCACAAGGTTTTTTGCTGTTCTGGGATTGATTTGCACTTTTCACAAAAAAGTACATTCATCTCTAAGAGACAGAACGCGTCTCCTCCCTGAGCGGTATGACGGCTGCGTGGCCCATGGTGTTTATACTTGCGTACTATTGTTTGTACAGACGAACGTGGTACCTTCAGGCATTTGGAAATTGCTCCCAAGGATGAACCAGACTTGTGGAGGTCTACAATTTGTTTTATGAGGTCTTTCTTTTGATTTTCTCATGATGTCAAGCATAGAGGTACTGAGTTTGAAGGTAGGCCTTGAAGTACATCCACAGGTACACCTCCAATTGACTCAAATGATGTCAATTAACCTATCAGAAGCTTCTAAAGCCAAGACATAATTTTCTGGAATTTTCCAAGCTGTTTAAAGGCACAGTCAACTTAGTGTAACTTCTGACCCACTGGAATTATGATACAGTGAATTATAAGCGAAATGATCTGTCTGTAAACAATTGTTGGAAAAATGACTTGTGTCATGCACAAAGTAGATGTCCTAACCAACTTGCCAAAACAATAGTTTGTTAACAAGAAATTTGTGGGGTGGTTGAAAAATGAGTTTTAATGACTCCAACCTAAGTGTATGTAAACTTCCGACTTCAACTGTGTGTAATGTTACATTTCATACTAAATAATGGTCTGGTTACTTAAAACAGAACGATGGGGAGGATGGGTGGGTGTATACCGCGACCGTCTAGCAACCCAAAGGTTGTGGCATTTTAGCTACCCCTTCCCCTAGCCCTTTTCCTAACCATAACCTAATTCTCATTACCTTCTATGGGAATTCTCCTAACCTTTGTCATTAGGACAAGAAGCAGCCCGGTCTCAACAAGACGCACAATACTGTAAGTCCTTCAAGATGTATATGATACATTACGTCCTCCAATTCATACGATATTTTGTGGCCGCTATTACATTCTTAACGTAACATATTATATACTAAATGGAGGGACTCAAATCTTACGAATTTCCCTGAGGACAGGTTGATCTATGACTCTAACTCCATCTGCCACTAGAAGGAGCACTAATGCAAATCTCACTACCAAGGGGGTTAAAAAGATACTGATAATGTTGATGCTGCTGAATGTAGTGCACTATATAGGGAGTAGGGTGCCTTTTAGATGCGCTCATGGTGTCTTGCAGATATTGACTGGCTCACTCTGTTACTCACAGCAGCTAAGAAGCTGTCGGATGCAGCTCTCAAACCCAGGAAAGCACCAACGCCCAAAACGCCACCAAAACAGAAGCTTGACACCTCTGTCTGGGACTCTGACTCCGATACCGGCTCCAAGAAGCCTTCACCAGCGCTCAAAGGTACAGGCTGACCTCCCAATGACCAGTGGAGAATCAGTCACCATACAATTTCGATGGATATTAAAGATTGACAGTGTATAACAGGGGTCTCCAACTCCGATCCTGGAGAGCTTCTGGCTGTGCAGGGTTATAATCCAGCTCTTAGCACGTCTGTTTTAAAATATTCACCTCTTCCTCTTCAGTCTGAATCAGGTGTGTTACTGCAGGGATTGAATGAAAGCCTGCATACCCAGTAGCTCTTCAGGACCGAAATGTTGAAAACCCCTGGACTGTAGCTTGTTCTCTGAACATATAATCTGTTCTGAGTGTAACCTGGGTGTGTTTCTCCTGACCTGTGCAGGTAAAAGTGGAGGGAGGAAGAGGAAGCAGTCTGGATCTGAAGAGGATGATTTCAGTCCCAAGAAGACACCTGGGAAAGCACCCAAAACCCCTGCCAGCAGGGTAAGAGAGAGAGTGTGTCATTTAATCATGTAGGATATAGGAAGATACTGAAAAAACAAAGACTGTAATAACCATACAACAAGATATTTAAATGTCATCTCTTGTCTTCCCCCTGTGTAGAAGCCATCAAAGAAAGTAGCCGTGACCCCACCCCCCATGTCAGATGATGATGATGTGGACTCCAACCGTTTCAACCAATCCAGCGTGGCGTCCCGAGAACGACCGGGCAGAGGCAGGGCCAAGAAGGAAGTGAAGTACTTTGCTGAGTCAGGGTCAGACGATGATCAGTACGACATGTTTGAGTAGACCATGGAATCCCTCCCACACACAGGCTCTGTTCCAGTGCTATTTAAATGCTTCCTCCCTCCCTTGTAGTAATCACAGATCTTCATTGGTTGGACTGGGGAAAGTAATAGGTTGGTACCCTTGCTGTCACCTATCCAATCACTTATGCTCTGTGACCACCTCTAGGAAATCAGGAAGGACGGATTTTTAAACAATTTGAACAGAGCTATTTACACACCGCTTGAGTAATTTTAACGTGCATCCTTCCTTCTTCACTTCCTAGAAGAAATCATCTGAGAGGTGGGGGATAGGTGGAAGCAGTGGTGGTGTACCTATCCAGTCATGTCCGATCAGTGATTATTTCAAAGTAGAAAGGAAGGATTTCGTTTTGAAGTATTCAACCAGGACCAGACACACGCTCGTGGAAATACCCGTGCTGCAGACTTTTGTACATCCCCCCTCTTTTATTTTATTTTAATGGTGACGTTTAATGCTTTCTACTGTGTAGGTGTTTTACACTTTTTATTATACATACAATACAATTTTGTTTTTTATTATTACCATGGAAATGTTCTGTATTTGTCCTAAGCAGCTTTTAGAAGTTAGGAACGCGGTGCTTCAGCACATTTTAACTGTTAAAAAGTCAACGAGACAATGTACCTTTTTGAACAAGAACTTGGAAGTAAACAATGAAATGTAAATTATTCTCTGGCCGTTGGGTTTTCTGTCCTTTTGAATGTGATTTTCTTAATTAACTTCACTCTATTTCCTGCAGAGCAGAACCTTAGGAAC
This sequence comes from Oncorhynchus tshawytscha, assembly GCF_018296145.1. Lineage (NCBI taxonomy): Eukaryota > Metazoa > Chordata > Actinopteri > Salmoniformes > Salmonidae > Oncorhynchus > Oncorhynchus tshawytscha. Next base: position 25,457,907 of record NC_056441.1, read on the forward strand.
ATGATATATATATACACACACACAGTATTCAAGGCTTCGAGGTTACAGTAAATCAAAATATTCCGGTTATAATACATCCACGCATTATGTATTTTAAAATAAATATATTTGTATTACTTTGCCAGGACATTTCATGGTAAAGTTAAACAGTATATTAACATAAAAAGCATTGTTAATGTACAGACTATTGAAAATGGAGAATGAAAACAAGATAGAAGCTCACTGTAAAACTCTGTATAAGGACTTCCTGCCCTCTTCCCACCAGGCCAGCAGGAGGTTCTGGGTAAATGTATTATCACCGTGACAACCCCTCCCTGCTGCCCCGCCCACCCTCAAGTCCAGTAAGCCAAAGAAACCTCAACCATAATTTGATCATGTCTCTTCATAATAACTATACAACACTGCATATATGATGACAATGATATTTTTCTCATACCAATGGCAATCATATACATTATCTGTAAATGTTCAACTTTTGAACATTGACACTTTTTGAACAGGCATAACAACAGAGCTGCTTTCGTTGGTGAAATCTTTTGAGGTTCACAATCATGTTCTCTCTGGCTTCTACGGAATAGTTGGATCATGAGCCCCGTTCAGTAGGGCACACAGCATTGTGGTACATTCGGATAGAAATATGTTGCGTAGAACATACACCACTGATTTGTAGAGTATGGTAGCTCTATTCATGCTAGCTCTATTCAGTGTATTTCTATATGCGATGTTTAGTAAATTGCTCCCGTCCTGAACGCGATCCACATCTATTGATCTTATTCCGTTATTGACTTAACTAAATTGCTGTCAGTTGATTGGTTGATTGTGACAGCTGCTTGGCATTCCAACTAAAGAGCGGAAAGCATCTCTGTCGTTTGATCATCAATGACATTGGGGGGAACTAGGATTAAAAAAAATTAAAAAAGCAAAAAGTCTTCCACGTTGGAATTTCCTTTAGCTTATTACCTCCAGATTCCGAAAAACCTCCAACCGTGATTCCTTTAAAAAAAAGGGCATTTTGGGAACAGTTCTGGAATTTTGCGAACCATGCTCAGGTTCTGAGTCCACTTGGTGGACCACTTGGTGTGGAGGTGAGCAGCTCTTACCCAAGAGGGGCTGGCTATGAGATGAAGCTCAGAGGTCAGGTAGCTAAGCGCTGCCATTCGTTGAAACGCAATGCACACTACACACACACACACCATCTAATACATGGAGAAGTCTGCAGTGAGATAGTAGTAAATATTAACAGTTACATCGGTACAACATTCAACAGAAATCAACGTAGTAAATTCAGTATTGTGGAATGGATCGAGTTCCCTGCCGTGTCACCTGGTGCCGGTAGGCAGCGACACTTTAGGGAGTTGGATGTAGACATTCTTCAGCTGTGAAATAACCTTTCCAGCATCAAAGACACTCAGGGTAAAACTCCAAAAGTTTTTTTGTTGATTCCTCACCTCCTCAACAACACACATTGGCGGAGAACGTCTGAGGTTCTGCACCCTTTCCGTCAATGTGTTTTGAGAAGTTGGATAGGAATGTAGGGAAGACTATTGAGATTCACCCACTCTGGTCTTGTGATGAGCCACCAGGATTGTTCCCCCTACATTCTTCTCTCCCTTACAGAGAGAGGGAAAGAGAGCATCTCCTTTTTTCCAAACATACTATGAGATGCAATTAATTTGACGAAACGCTACTTTAAAGTAAGTATTCCTTTAACACTGCATATCATTCCTATGTAACTCCTCAACAACATATTCACATTCAAACATGGTAAACTGAGACAGTTTTGTTTCCCCCTTAAGATATGTATGTGTGGGACAGATATGGAGGAGATGGTTGTGTGTGATGTTTCTGGAGGGTTCTAGCCAGGGTTGGGGTCAATTCCATATCAAGTCAGTCCATTCATAAACTGGAAGAATTAAATTGGAATTGACCCTAACCTTGGTTCTAGCTGACTGAATAGTGGTCATCTATTCCCTTGTGGTTCATCAATGACTTTTGCCTCCATTCAGAATAAAGAACCTTCTGATCAGTATACCTCTGTGATGAACTCAATAATCACCCATAGTTTATGCCAAATTATTATTACCCATAAGAGTGAGAAAGAATATTGTATATGACCATCACCCTTAACATTTTTAAGTGCTATGAGAATTAATGCCTTTGTGCTACAGTTGAGTAACGAGTCAACATCTGAGTAAACAATATTATCTATCCTTATCCTTGCTAGGACAGGTGATAAGGGACTGAAGAGGTCCTAGTTCTTCCTAGCCTGGCTTCCACACTGAATATCACTCTGTTTCACTTCACAACAAAGGAACAAACTGAGCAATATTCAATGTGTCTAGGCTATTAACTTTCTAAATAGTGTCCAAATCCTACTCAGTGATTTATGGCTAGATTCAATCCATAGAGGTGAAGATCCACGGTTGATAAGGAAATGTGTTTTAATAAATGATTAGAATATTACACTCCTGAAACCATAAGTCTGAAACCATGTGATTGTATGAAACCATAAGTCTGAAACCATGTGATTGTATGTAAGTGTTAGAATCATTAGATTATTATAATACTGTGTGTGGTTTTAGTCAGTGGAATAATAATATAACCTGGAGTGTAGTTCTTAGTCAGAATCAACGTTTTGGGAACAATGTGTCTAGAATTTTGATAACAGACTGTCTGTCTGAGCCAGATTCGGGGTCGACCTTGGCTGGGACACTGAGAACTTCCCAGTCCCAGGTCTCTCCCTATCTTAGGGGAGGGCAGGAAGATGCTATTCTCACGGACTCCCCTAATCTCTATTGGCGGGCGGATTTGATGGTTTGTGTGGAAGTATGTGTGTCACTATAAATTGAAGGTCTTTGTACTGTGCACATCAGAACGTTCTGTGAATAAACATTGAACTATTGTAGACTGGGCCTCTGTCTGTTTCATGTCTATCAGTATCATACAAATCCTGATAGGGCAGACTGAGTAATGAAATTGAATTGGTTAATGAACAGGAGAACAGAATTCTCGTATCAGCGGTATACAACGCAATTGAAAGTTAAAGGTAATTTCCAATTGAGCCGACATATGCAGCGATTAACGTGAATGCAGTCTCTGTAAACGCGGGAACATTGCCTTTAAATTTGAATCCCAGTATACAGCAGATCTTCAGCGCTACGGATTGAATCTATCCCTTAGGTGCTGAAGAAAAACAGCTTTACTAAGAATATATTCATAAGATCAGGAGGGCAGTTGCAGTGGCCGATGTGGGACAGAAAACACTGCTGCATTCAGGAGGTAACGTTACAGATAGAAATGTCTTGTTACAGAACTGACATGATTCCCTATTCTACATGACAGAGAAGCGCATGTCTACATAATATAGTTCTATCTGAACACCCCGAATGAACACTACCCGAGCTTACTGCACGTTTTAGGGGCTAAGGGTCATATGTAAAGAATCTCATTTGCATCACTGTGGTTTTGCACGAGACCGCCTGAGGAACAAGGCAACAGTCAGTCATTCTGTCTGTAGAACTAGGAATGCCTAGTGGGGTCTAGAATCCCAGACATTAGTCTAGTGTACAATCTTCCCGGCCATGTGGTTAGCTCATGGATATGTATTTTTAAGGACTGCAATGTCCCTGTGTTTTACTGCCAAAACAAGACCCTTCTGTATGTATATAAGGGGTAGGTAGTGATTCTGGGGGTACAGGACTCCCTGGACCAGAACCCAATGTGCGTTTTGTGTTGCCCAGATGCTTGTAGTTGTCATTAGCCATAAATGTACACTTACTAGATTGAAACTGCATCAGAGAAACAATTTAGATTTTTACTATAATATGAATGCATTTCTCTGCACAGATGGTGGAGAATTTTCAAGAGAATTGCGAGGGAACTTCAAATATACTGTATAACCAAATTCATCTTAAAACAACAGTTCAATTTCTCAGTGGTGCAAGTTTGGGTTAAGTAAAGTCTTTGTCAATGAGTGTTGCTCAACCCTTATCTTTAAGCAGAGAGATTTCACTGGTTAAGACTGCTTGGTTTGTCTCTTGGAATGTCATTTTCTGATAAAATCTCAGAAGCCTTTTAGCCTCAGAAACCCTGTACATTACATTACAAGCTGTTATCTGCGGTAGACAGATCCAATCTAGTAATTGAACATCTAGATTCAATCTAGTCATTGTATATCTATGGCCTCTACAGTCTGGCTTCCCCCCTTGAGGAAACAGCTGAAGAGATGCAGCCTCTGATACGGGAGAGAAACCTCTAACGGGCTTTATGGTGAATGCAATGTACACTCAACGAGACATCAACATAAAGAGTCATAAAAGACCAAAAAACAAACATTAAATATAGGAACAAATATAAAGTATTAGTCTTCCAGACTGTCTATATGCAAGAACATTCTATGTAACTGTTTTTGTAAAGGACCTTATATTTTAGGCCCACCTTTAAACCTTGTCATGTACGTACTCTTTCGCCTCAAACTATAATATTTAAGACAATGAAAAAAGCACCACAAAATTCATCATAGAAACAGAGATTTCTAACCATACAATGGTATGTACAATGTATTCAACAATATGAGAGAGAGAGAGAGGGAGATTATAACCACGCATTAAACTCGGCAAGCCCGTCATGCAGGGATGAATATACACAGGAGACCTGAGGAGGATGACCTATGACCTTTGTGTACAGGTAAGTGGGTGTGGCCAGACGGGGTCAAACCCAACTCGACCAATCACACCCTAGTCCCGAGACACAACCTCAATCAATTTAGAATTATACACAAACCAACAACTGGTCCTTTTAGGCCTTAGTGCTGTCGTTTTTTAAGGGGAAATGAAGAGATAAAGAGAGAGAAGGAAAAAACAAACGTAAAGGAAAACATAAGAACAAGCAAAGGTGGTGGTGGTCACCAAGGGACCGAAGGCCTGAGGGGAGGAGGAGAGGGGGTCCACCATGCCTGGCTGTCGACCTATTTTTAGTTTTTTTTTGTGCAAAGGAATGTCAGATAGAGTGTCTGTCTGAGAGGCCCTTGAGTTCCACAGGGACCTAGGGGTTCTCTTCCTCCTCAGGGGCCACTGTGGGCCCATCGCTGTCTGAGGGGTCAGGGGACACAGGGGAGGGTTTACCCCCCATACCCCCCTTAGGGGTGCCCTTCTTGGGGCTGCTGCCATCCTCGCCCTGGGTGCTGCTCTGGCCGTCTTGTCCCTCTGAGTTCTCCAGCATCTCCTGGATCAGAGGAGGCATGGAGCCAGGGATCTCCATCTTCAGCGAGATGACCCGTTCCGCACCTGGAGGGAGAGGAAAGGACATATTGCAAAACAAACATATTGCCAAACTATTTTATAGGGCATCTGTGTACAAAGTTTGCCTACTGAAATGCTATTGAATCTATAGTGTGCTCATTTCTACTCAGTTGCATTAGTATATGAGTCTCTGTCTGTACCTTTGGCGCTGATGCTGCGGAGGTCAGTGATCTTCATCAGGGCCTTGGGGAACATGTGTGGCTTGCTGGGCCTCCTCTTCCGCACATAGATCTTCAGAGCTTCCAGTAGAGGCTCCTGGAGCTGGTCGACCTTAGAGGGCTCCTCCAGGTCCTGCCGGTCTGAGAGACAGGATATGTATG